>NC_133757.1:115154329-115456829 GCF_036562045.2 Rhinolophus sinicus
AAGGAAATTCAGCAAATTCATTAAAAATCAGTACAAATGTTTAGGGCAGTGACAGTATTCTGTATGATCCGTTAATGGTGGCTACATGCTATTATGCATTCGTCTACACCCATACCATGTACAATACCACGAGTGAACCCCTATGTAAACTACGGATGTTTGGATGACTATGGTGTGTTAGTGGAGGTTCATCAGTTGTAATAAATGTACCATATGGTGGGGGACGTCGATAATGGGGGCGGCTGAACATGGGTGGGAGAAGGGGGTACATAAGAAATCTCTGCACTTTTCTGTCAATTTTGTTGTGAACCTAAAACTGCTCTTTAAAAAATGTCTTAAAAAATAGTATAATGAATTATAAGTTTTCTATGGCCTATTTTCCAAATTTACTGAATTTACATGCAGATCAAAAACTTATCTCTAAAAACTAATTTTTGATTGTTTTTTCAAATACATATTTGACACTAAAGAGTTTTGACAGATTTTGAAGATTATCACAGGCTTTTGCCTGGTCAATTTGTTATTATTTTAAGTACCTGATATTATAGCAATGTCTATATATTTTTAAGAATTCTTAAACTGATCTCTTTATTTTTCTGGTTTACCATCTTTTTTGGTATTTTTCAAATTGTGTTCACAAATTATCAGGAAGAAAATTAGTACCAGTAACCAAACAATGTGTCATATGGAGAGTCCAATTGAATCCAAACTCATTTCTTGATATATACATACATACATATATATATATATATATATATTTTTTTTTTCTTTCTTTCTTAAAGGCAAAATTTAGCAGAAATGATAAAATAATAAAATCTCCTTTTCTCTGCAGAAAAATCGAACTCTTTCCAGAGTCTATTCCTAAACTTGGTATGGGGAATACCTTTCAAACTTTGAAATTACCTCTTGTGAAGTCTTAAGTGTTTGTGAGTGTCAGAGGTTAGAAGAAAGTGAAGAGTTTGATCTTTTAGTCAGTACTATATTTATAAGTTGTGACAATACTTAGGGATTAATTAGATTATCAAGAATTAAGCCTCTTTCAATGCTGACTTCTGACAGTGTTAGATTTTGTTCAAAAACATAACCAAACCTTTAAACATTTTTCTGAAGAAGTGTTTTAAGTGTACACTTTTGAGAGAAAGTCAAAACTTCATGATTAAGTTTTAGCCCATCTGCTGGCTAGCACTTCACTGTTAAATGCAGTGTCACTGCTGTATACATGTAAGAATGGTTAAGACGTCCAGCTCTCCGTGTTTCAGCTTCTCCCACCACAAAGCAGAAAGCATTTACAGATGCAGCTTTATCTAGCACTACTTTTGTGGTCTTTCAGACGTTTTTATGAAGATGATAGCACAACTTGTTCACATTGACAGAATTCGTATTTGGTAGTGAAAATAACAAGTGTGTTTCATGGCCTGTGTAATAAAACGTAAAGTGTATAAAAATATAAAGTGGAATGTGAAATGATTTCACTGTCCATAATTTTTCCACTAAATAGCAGGTAAAGACCTGTAACTGTAGTAATTAAAGCAACATTCTCTCTTATGATCCAATTTTTTTTTATTTGCGTGAATGAATTTTCCATATCATCTCATCCCATGCTATGTGAGTTCTATTTTTCTTCTTAATTTTATGCTTATTAAAGATTAAGGTCTTCATCTTTGCTTATGTCCTTGCTCAATTCCCAGTCTTTATATAAAAAGTCAAAAAGCTTTGCTTCTATCTAATGATCATAAATTATTTGAATACCAGAAAATACCATAATTTAAAAATAAACACTGTTTACCTTCTTTAATGCTAAATAGCTTCAGCTTTTCCAGTGTGAGCACTTTATGCATTTCTTGATTGCCTTCACATATGGTGGTGTGTGGAAATGGAAGGGTACCCCGTATTACACCAAACTTTCCCTCACCCACTAAACTGGGTTATTTTAAAGTAAATACAGACATTATAAAATTATCCATAAATAATGATACATCCCGAAGAACTACTCAATTTAAAAAAAAAATATACAACCTGAATCCTATTATACCTAAAAAAGGAAAATGCTTTTTCAATATCAATTAATATCTCTTCATGTTCATAAGCCTCTATGTGTCTCATAATAATTGGTCCTTTCATATCAAGATACAAAAAAACAAACACACAAAGAAAAATACCAACATAACATAATGTCATTTAGTTTATATATCTCTTAGTCTCATTTAATCTATAACATCCCTTCTTTTTTTTTATTTTGCCCTTTATGTTTTGTTTAATTTGTCTTATATAATTTTCCACATTTTGGGTTTAGTATTTGTATCCCTACAATATCATTTAACATATTTCTCTAGTCCCTATATTTTATATAAACTGATTAGATCAAATAATTTGAGACTCAATTTTGATTTTTTTTTTTTTTTTTTTGGTCAAGAATATCTTATGAGGCTCAGGATATCTGGTCATCTCTTGTTTTGTGATCTCTCTGTTATAAAATTCTCAGCTTCCACTTAGTGTTTTAGCAGCTATTCAAGATCATTGGCAACACCCATCACTTCATTAAGGAATGCAATATTGTGCTGTTTCAACGTTATCATTTTTGCTGGATATATATAGCTGTGATTCTTCCATAAAAAAAAAAAAAAAAAAAAAAAAATTACTCATCAACTACTTGATTAACCTTAAATACATTTGTACACCAAAGGGAGGGTAAATGCTTCATTCTTTCCTATTTATTAATTTCCAGAAGAGCAAGTTGTCCTAGCAATCTCTAGAGGTGGTCGAGGAGATGTTTTAAATTATTATGAACTCATGGATTTATAACATGTTTGAAGTGTTCCTAGCAGTCATTATGAATCTCGATGTATAAATCATACTGTCTTTAACTGATGGATGCTGTTTTCTTTCACTCTCATGACCTTCCAACAGGACTCTAATAGTCTTTGATATTTTCTTTGTGTTGCTTTTTGATATAGAAATAGTTCCAGGCTTATATTGTATAGTTCGTAACACAGAGTAGAATCTCCCGTTTCTCCAAGAGGCCTTGGTTTATTTTACTAAGTATTATTTAGAGTCCACAATCTGTGTTCTTTATATATGGTTTGGCCATTGCTTCTAGGTCTTCTCAGTTTAACAGCCAGAAACTAAATATATATTATATTGTGGAAAAATTCATAAACACGCCAAGAGTTCATATTCTAATTGCAATTAAAATTTAACAAAGTTTTTATAAAAAATTTTTTACCTTTTATATTTTTTACCTCATTGTTCTCAAAGAGATTATATTTTATAATCTTACTTCCAAAAGACATTAATAAAACTACTTATTTTCAGTTTATCATCTTTGTATTTATCTAAATATACATATCTATCTATCTACATGTAAATCTTCAAAGTAATAATACCAATATTGTTACTGTGAATATGGTCACCAAATACTCTCTGAGATTTCCTTTCAGTTCCTTTTAACATTGACATATCCCAGTAAGAATGTATAGTCAGATTACTGTGTTTTATGATCATTAAAAATTATTGTGTGGTTAAGCAATTAAATTAATAAACAATTTAGTTTAATTTTATTTTGTTTTCCACTTGTAGTAATTGGTTTAATTCAGATTTAATTATTTTTTATAATTATGAAAAATATTTAGAAGACTCTACATTCAAATCTGTAAAACAAGATATATTCAGAGACGTGTACCTTCAAGTTCTGTCTTTTAAGTCTCTTTGCTTCCACTCTTTAGATAATAATTTTCATTAGATTTTTGTTTCTACTCCACTTGTAAAATACAAGCATCTGTTGTGTATATATATGCATAGGTAAATATATATTTACTTTCTTTTATATGTACATTTTACCCCCTTTCGTAAATAAAAGGTGATATGGTAATTACATTCTTCTGCACCTTTAAGAATTTAGAGATTAATCTGCAGTCATGTATCAATATTTTTCTCATTCTTTTTAGGGATATATAGTATTCTATTCCATGGATGTACCATAGTTTATTCAACCAGCCCCCTGTAGATGGACATTGTTATTATTTCTGTTTTGTTTTGTTTTGACAAATAAGGATAACAGTAAATAGTCCTGTGCATATGCCATTTCCGTTTTTCTCATTTCCATTTTTCTAGGATATCTTTGGAAGAGATTTCTAAAGGAGGGATTACTGTGTAAAGGGATAAATCAATAGGCATTTTTTCTAAAGATAACCAAATTTATTTTTATAGATGTTCAACTATGTATTTCTACCAGCAATATATGCCTGTGTATTCTCCTGCACTATTTTAATGATATCTGGAATTCAAAATGAATCCTACCATTGGAGAAAATACACACCAGACCACTTTTCCTGAAACAACATTAAATAAGCCTGTTGTATTTAGAGGTTCAATAGGTAGGATTTTTCACAATATTAGATACTTTTGAAAGGGACTTATATAATCATTTAGGTATCTTTTTTTCAGTAAATGCTCTCTGGAATAAGGGACAGCTCTTTAAGAGATATGGCTGGCATAGTGCAGCTCTTCATATGGTTTATTTGGTTCCAGAAGGTCTAAACATTTAAGGAAACATTTTGGAATGGATCCATCTTTCATGGTAGCTTTGATCCACCATGAAGTTCATATCCTTGCTATTCTCTAGAGTAGAATGTTTTCGGTTAACTTCTAGTGACATCTATATAAAGGGATAACCAGGGAATGGCCTTCTTCCATAACTGATCATGTATAAGAGGCCTGCAGAATTGTCACATTTGTTGTTTTGTTTTGTTTGTTTATTTTAGAATATTAGTTTTGGGCCATAATGGTTCCTTCATCACTATATGGAATACATGTTTTTTTTTCTCATTGCTGTCATGACCTGTTCTCCTAGGAAGTATTTTAGAACAACAAAGTCACTGGAGAGTTAAAGAGTGTAGATAAGGGCAGTTCAACACCACGATGCACCTGTCAGAAGTCCACCTGGCTCACATATAAGTGAACATAAGGCTGACTGGCTCTTTGCCCAAAGAAACCAGTGTATCCTGAAGTGTGCCATATTGACAATTATGGATATGCAAAATTGTTCACACATTCAAGGTTAAGAGCAAATTATTTTGAGCTTGTATCTTTATGCAATTCGTTTGATGGCATATGGGGTCATTTCAGAGCCTAGTCTCTAGAGACAAAAATTGCTGCTGCAACTCACTTGTTCTAAATTATGGTTGATGTTCAAATAGTTTAAAAATTAATTATCCTTCTAGACTTTGACCAGAGTTTTAAATAATTACCAAGGGAAAATTAGGGAATAATGTAAATTAACATCTAAGTAATAAAGAATAAATGTATTTATCAGAGCTGGGTGTGATAATGATGGATAATTTCTGCTAAAAACAATAGTGTCTATTTGATAATGATGTTTCATCAAATAACATAATGGCATTAGAGTAAATAATTAAAATTGTCCTCCTATAAATCTTATAAGGGGATTCCAAAAAAATTGTTTTCTGGATTTCACGTTATAGATAAACTACCATAATATACTTGGTGTTTTGTAATTTTTTACAATTACTCTAGGCAATGTCTTTATTCTGTGTATTTATGATGAAGACATCTTAGTCATTTGAGGTTCTCATCAGGTCCCTTTTTTTTTTTTTTTTTTTTTTTTTGTAGCACAACATAACTATCCTTTGTGTCAGAATCTTTTTGCAATTTGAGATATTGTCAGAGTAGACTTATTGAGTGCATAAATCTTTTTTGAAAGAAAGACCAGATAGTATTAGAAATATTTAGTTCCTACTTAGATGAGCAAAAGTCATAATTATTCTATATCTGTAAAGCAAATGCATTTTCTACCATTTCCTGCATAACATAGGGGAACATATTTGTTGAATTAATTGTTGAAATGTTTCCTAACTTTTCCACATTGGTTTTTTTTTTCAGATTTTCCAGATTAGTGTGAGCAATAATATGTTTATAATAATATAATGGTATAAAGTGAGATCATATGGTATTTGTCTTTCTCTTTCTGACTTATTTCACTTAACATAATGTTCTCTAGGTCCATCCATGTTGTTACCATTTGCAACAACATGGATGGACCTAGAGAACATTATGTTAAGTGAAATAAGTCAGAAAGAGAAAGACAAATACCATATGATCTCACTTATATGCGGAATCTAAAGAAAAGAATAAGTGAATGAACTAATCAGAAACAGTTTTGGAAACATGGAGGAAAAACAGAGGGTTGCTAGAGGGGCGGGGGGGTGGGGATAAGGGGAAGGTGAGAGGTTTTGGGAACGTACAGAGGGATAGTGGATGGGGGGAGGGGGTTCACACAGTGTGAGGGATATAAATGATAAACGTCTAAGTTTTGCTTTGTCTTGTGCACCTGAAACTAATTAAAAAAAAAAAAAAAAAAAGTTTGAATGAAACTTTAAAATTCATTTTGATTTTAATCTTGTTATTAAAAGAGATTTCATTCGTTTCCTATGACCAACAATAAATTAATAATATCTAAGATGACTCATCTAGTTTTGTTTTGATTTATAAGTCAATTCTTATAATAACTTATAAATCTAATCTTATAAATCTAAAGTTATTAGCCTAAAAGAATTCTTCAGTTTATTAGAGTTTTTATGATTCTTTATTAGTTAATGTTCTTTTCCTATTTCTATTTATCTGTATAGTTCCCAAATTTAATTTACCACCACCCTCTATATGCTGTAATTATGCTTTGTTCATTTGCTACTAGTTGTGAAGATGTTACCTACTGTTGATTTCAAAGGGATCCTTGACTATTCACTAAATCTTGTGGAATACCTACCTCCGGTAAACACTTAATAAAAAGCATGGAGAAATGCCAAAATACTTTCAAATAACTTACAAAATACAAAAATAAAGGGAATCTTTATGAGTATTTATTAAAATGTCTAAATATTTCTATTTTTATTCTTCTTAGGCTTGTAGAATCACATTTAACTAAACTTATTTTAATTTTATCTTGAACATAAGGCATTCAATTTAGGTGAGGTAATTTTATTTGTTTTTCTTTTCTCTGATTCAATTCCTGTTGTCTTTTAAAAAGCACATTTCTGTAAAACAGACTTCTTAGTTAATGTCCCTCCACTCTAATTTCCTTTTCCTTTTAATCAACATTTAGATACTCTTATGCCAACTTTGCTAATTTTGTATTGCTTGTAAGAGTTTTTAAATGTCTTTCATAAATATATTGTGCATCTTGAACCCAAATGCATATTCTGTACTTTATATCCATTTCCTTAACCAATTATAAATGGGCCGTTTATAAATGAACTACAATAATTTATAAAGTATTGTTGATGAAGTGAGATACTTAATTTCATATGTATCTCAGGTAAAATGTTGAGAGAAGGTATGTAAACGATGAATGTGAAGGTGTCCATACATTATCCTTTCTTCTTTGGACTAAAAATATATACTAAATATATATACTTGTTGCATGAAGACAATGAGTAGCTACCTTACTTCAATTTATAATGTACTGCCTCCTGTCACTTCAGTTACTACCAGAGTTATGGAACTCCCATAGCAATAGCCTTATTTGGCATATCCATTTTTTTACCCACATTATTCCATTGTCCCATATTCTAGAAACATATGTTCTATTCACTACACTACGTCTCCTTTTTTTATATTCACATTCAAACACACACACACACACACACACACACACACACACAGTATAAAATTAAGGCAAAAAATACCATCCAGCAAGTTTTCCTAGTTCACCCAGATCCTGCAACCAATCTCTTGGAATCTGCATATGCTTCTCATCATGCTTTATTCAATAGTAAGTACTTAAGAGTACATTTTTTTCCTCCAATTTCTCTTTGATACCCACCTCTCTATATCCATCATGGTTTTATATGTCAGTCTTCCCAAACTTACAAAACTTTTGAGAGAGTAGAGGAGACATATATATCGATTCCTTACATGTGTTAGTATTTTGCATACATTAAGAAAAATCTCCTATGACTTAAAAGTGTTTTGCACAATTTTACCATTGATAAAATTTAGGTTCAGAAAGGTTGTTTTTCAAAATTGAACTATATAGCACAGGCAGAATTTAGTTCTAGTTATATCTGATTCAAATATATACCTCTTGGTCTTTATCATGTCAGCCAGGTCTTACTTATTATAGCACCTTTGTATATATTTGTCGACTGAATAAATATATATCACCTCCATGTTTTCTCCTTTATTAACTCATCCATTTGTTTATCTCTGTGTTCATTTCTTGTTCCAAGCACATTGTTTAGTTCTTTATTTAAAAGCACTTAGAATGTTTGGCACACATATGGTAGCGGTTAACAAATGTTTTTCCACGATAATTTATTTTATGAAATGCATGCTCATTATTTCTTTTCAAAGAATGAAATGATTTCAAGTTTTGTGATTGCCAGACTAACAGGTAGGTAATCATACAGAATCCCAGAAAAAGGTGCTGCTTAAAATCCAGAGGAAAAAAATGAAACTTTTTTTTTTTAATCTGTAGGACATTTTGGAGTTACTAAGCACTTTCAATGAATAGCACCCCTCTAAATTGTCCAACTGAGTTCTGAGAAATAAAAAGAGTGGTCAATGGAAAATACATTCTATTGTAATTTCTAAAGAGTACGTTGGAAGACATAGATTATATAAAACCATTAATGAGATTCTTAATATGAAATAGCAGAATTAATGTTTACCGAACCAGTCACAATAGCATAGAATAGACATTCCCCTGAAGAAGCATCAGAGAATGGATTATCTCTGTATATTTGCTTACTATCAAGATAAAGGACAGAGATTAACAAAGTATGCCTGGTTAATTATTTCCAAATTTACCAATCATATGAATTACTCCATTGTCCTTGGGCAGAGTATAAAAGAGAGAGGCCAGGAATAAAAGTAAATTCAGAACACTTCTAACAGAATAAAACATCACGCAGAGAAGAATCTTCCTCTAACAACACTTTATAATGTTAGTTAATATTTATGACCACTGGCTGAAAGAAAAATGCATGGAAACAAGTTTATACTGAATTTAAGACTGATGATCATTACCCATATTTTACTGAAGCAAAAATTATGTTTCCAAAGATTCTAATACTCAACATGGATGCATATATAAAAGATAGAATTTTAGAGGATAGAACTATTCTGATATTCTTAAATTTGCTTGCACATTAAGACCAAAGAGTCAGACTAGTTGAAAGATAGGGAAACTACTCTCAGTCCATCTGCCAAGCAATTTCAACCATTTGACTGATTTTTTTAGGTAGTAAGTTCTGAAAACAGAAAGTGTTGAAAGCTATCTGACCTGAATTTATTCCACGCAATTTTATTCCCATCTGAAAGTGTGCCTGTGATTTATTCTCTGTCACTGCTGTATCTACACTAATGCACCATTATGCATAGCTGATGTTTCGGATGTATAACCATCACTCTTCCTGAAGCCAGAACTTTATGATTACGTCAGACGTTGTCTGGCACAATCCGTTTAGCTAGTCAATTTTACCGCCATACTTTCTGATGAATCTGGAATAATTACTTAAATATTTACTCTTCTATGTTTAAAATTTGCTAGAACAAAGAGATTATGCATGCAGAAAGTGTGCAGGAGGGTTGAAGATAACAAATAATACATCAAGCACGGCCTAATGTGGCTTTACTGGAGTAGAAACAGTGGTAATAAATCACCTGCCAATGTTGATAATAAAATACTGCATTGGCCTCCATCAGCCACAAGAGAAAGGTTAAATGTTATTTCTCACAATAACCATGTGGTCTTCATAGCTGACACCTCCAATATTAAATCCCATCATTATTTTCTATAGAAAACATTTGGTCTTATTCCTAATGGAACACTTTTATAAAGAACTACTTTGCAAATATCTATTATCCTTGAAATACCTTCATTCATTTTATGGTTATTTTACTCTATAAAAGTATCTCGTCTTTTTAGTATGAAACTACTTTCATGTAATGGGTAGCTTTGGGCGGTTAAAATTTATTCTGGTCAACTGTAAGTGGCCTTTTAATGATTAGATTCATATGAAAGCAGTGTTGGTGTAGATTGCAAATTGAAATATTCAGGGGAATAAGCTCAGTGATTTATTCTCTAGTTTATTTATTAAATCAAATCTCAATTTTGTCCATATTGCATTCCAAATTACTGTTATTTCAAACATCAACCTCATCTCTTGACCTATCCATACAACAATTATTTCCCTAATATGCTTTCTGTAAAGAATTAATTGTTATTGAGTGTGTTTGAAATGTATGTTGGACTCAAAGGGGAGGCATAGAATGTATTTAAGAAGATGTCACATGAAGCTTATATTTATGAAGGTATTAATATATGTGCACATAAGCTTATATCAGTGAAGGTATCAACATATATACACATAAGCTTATATTTGATGATATTGATATATGTACACATAGGTAGATGATATCAGATATTTCCAGCTGTGCTCACAAATGAAATCACACTAATTGTTCATGACCTCACTTACACCTGCTCCACTAGCTATTGTGATATTGCCCATTCTTATTTCGGAAAGCTGTTCAAGTGAAAACCAGGTTGTATTTACAAAGTAGTTTTTGTTGGCTGTGATGTCCATATGGCACCGTTCCTGTGCAATCTCTGCTCCAAAGACCATTTTAAGGAAACTTCCTGTCACTGCACATCCAAAGAACACAAAGGTTCATTAAAAGAGTTTTATCTCCTCACATTCACCAAACAACCAGTCTTAGAGGTATCAGAGCCATCCTGGGTAGTGTCCAAAAGTGGGGAGAATTCCTTCCTGCACAGCTGACTGCAGAGCGTTGTTAATTGGGCATCTCAACGCAGCATTGTATACGACTGTTCACTCTCTCACTCCTACCCCTCCACCAACACCACCAATGGGTTTCTTTGGAAAACTCAAACCAAGGCCTTCCTTTGAAAAGGCACATTTCTTCAATAAAATCATCTTCTATTCACACATGGTATTCACTCTTTACACATAGTGTTTCTGAAATTATTGCTAGAGAGTTACTCAGACAACCTAACTTGAGAATACAGCATCCGCTTTCCACTACAGGATGGTGAACAACTTAAGAGCAAATGCTGTTATCTTTCTTTCTCACAGCTGTATCCCCTGAACAATTCTTGGCACAAAGCAGGTTATATCTCCAGGGTTGTTTTTGGCAAAGGTCTTTGCTTCTTTTTGTTTCCTGGACTGAAAATGGGAAAGATCAAATCCATCTTAATACTTGCTGCATCTCCTGCATAGTCTTGGTACTGAATGTTTTTTAAAACTGAATACATGAATAAATGAAAGAGAATTGGATGGTTTTTCCAAGGTAGCTAAGCCTATGTGAAAAGATAACTCAATATTCTATATCATATAAAACGAAAAATAACATATGTAATTGAAGTTATGACTTTTCAAGTGTACCCTTTGATCAAGTTTTGATGTATATAGGATCTAATTATCTGTTTATAGGGCAAAAGTGCCTCTTAGTGCAATAAAAATAATGAAAAACAGAACATTTCTCTAGAATATAGAAACTTGAACTCATTTATGTAAAGAAATTGTCACCCTCTTTTTTTTTCCCTAAAACAATTGTCACCTTGTTTTTTGTCTTTGCAGTGATCCCTGTTAGAACAAAATATTGACAGATGGGAAAGATAATTCTCTTCTCTAGTTCTTACATTGTATTTTCATTCAGTTCTTATAATTGAAGCCTGTAATTGATTGTTTATCAAGAAATTTATATCCTTCTCTTAATGTTTCTCTTTATATATTCCTATATCACAGTCTTCTTATCTATTAATCATATATTTGGATAATTTGGGAATGTGAGGTGCATGCACTACTAGAATGGAATTGCATGCATTGTATGTGAGTTTGGACATATTGCAAGAGTCTATAGGTTGGTTCAAATTCTTAAAGGTGTGTGGACCCAAATAGATTAAGGGTGCAAGATGTGTTCTTTGTGTTCAGAATATACCATCTTATCCTCAGAATAATCCAACATTTTTTAAATCTAACACTCTTACTCTAAAACAATGATGTCCACTCAAATTACTTACTATGCTTTTAAATTATTTCCATCACCAGAAATTTCTATTTCTAGACAGACATAACCCCAACAATACAAAAATCTAATCATTGTTATCAAATTTGCTTCTATAGTGTGTACAGTTTCCAAAGCTAAGTTCCATATATAAATATTTTTAAATATTCACAATACTATTTTATTCAGACACAATGCATGTGTTAAATTACACCTAGGAGTTTGCTTTCTACATCCCCTGACACTATTACCATTCTGGGTTCCAAGTCCCACATTATTTTGATTCATAAAATAGGAATGTTCACTCCAACTCCTTCAATTGCCTTAATCCTTCACAGTTAAATTAAGTCTCTCCTCATTAGTGATGCATGCCAATCTGATTTTATCTTTCTCTAAATTCCAGATATAGAGAGTGTTTCCTCCTTTAGGAAAATAAAACCATATTTCATTTATAACTAATAAGATTTCTATATAGAGTAGAATAAATATAGAAGCAAGAAAAAAACATCAATAGGATAAGAACAATGTTCTTCCAGAAATGTATAAAAAGAGCTTGATTTGCAGGTTAGGTAAGCCCTGCTAAGCGTGGAATAGCATGGAAAAAGACCCAAAATTACACACATCCTTATGAAATTAATTAAGTAATATTCCATATTTCCCACTGATAGCAGTGTTAAAAAATCAAAATGGACAAAATAAACAGTATCTTCGGAGGAAAGAAAAATAGATTATATACAAATTAATGAAAATTAAATATGGTCCAGATATCTCAAGTTTAATAGTAAAGGAGAAAACATTTTAAAGGAAAGCCTTCCAAATTCAGAGGAAAAAAAAATATTTTTAAACCAGAATCTTATTCCCAAGCAAGTGATATCCATTGTGAGGGTAAAGTAAAAACATTGTCTATTATAGAAAGTCTCACCAATTTACCTCCCAAGAATCTTTACTGAACAATAACAACAACAGCAGCAGCTGCAGCAGAAGCAAAGTGTTGTATTTCTTAATTGGTGCTTAACAGATGATTCATTTAATATCATATTTCAAATGTTACATAGGTGAAATATCTACAGCTTCCTCCTTTGTTTTAACTAGAACTCTGGTAACTTATTTTTCTTTTAAAAACAAATTGAATAACTTAATTTATTTAAATGTTCTAGAAAAATATAAAATGTGGGAAATAGGGCACTGAATACATGTTATTGCATGGATACGTAGATGAAACAAATCGGTATTATACCATTATATATTCAAAATTGTGGATTTTTTCACAAGGGATTGCATTTTTAGAAAAATTCTCCCATGTATGTATATATATATTTGTATGTATATACACATGTTTGCAACAAAAGGTTTCAAATAAGTGCAATATATATATATATATATATATATATATATAAAAATTTATCTTTCTGTGTCTACACTATTTGTAATAACAGAATTAAAATAAACCAAGTTTTGTATTACACCAAGAAATCCAGCATTCTTAAGAAATAAAATAACAGCAACCATCACTGTTTTATATATATATATATATATATATATATATATATATATATATAGCACTTATTTGCAACCTTTTCATAAGTTTAAAACTATTTCAAAATGTAAAGTTAAAAACTATAAGTATATATGCATATATACGTTATATATCTTTTCTTTAACCTTATCTCTAGTAACATTCTATGTAATTCTAAAATATTCACAAAATTAATTTAGTACTTATGTATTATTCAATGGCAGACATCTGGGGTGCGTTGAAAAGAGGTAATTGAAAGGAGCTTGGTGATGGATGTTAACTAGACTTAATTGTGGTGATCATTTTTCAATACATACAAATATTGAATCATTATGTACACCTAAAACTAATGTTATATGTTAATTATACCTCAACCAAGGAAAGAAAGGAGGAAGGAAGGAAGGAAGGAAGGAAGGAAGGAAGGAAGGAAGGAAGGAAGGAAGGAAGGAAGGAAAGAATCGGAGGAAAAGGTTGTTACAAAAGCATGGGCCGGCTTCTTGCAATCAAGCAAGGATGGTTGAATCACCTCAAGAGGGCTACCAACAGTGAAATGACCTTAACAACCTAGGCCAGAAATACCAAGATCAGATAAAACAGTTCCCAAAACACAGTGAGAAACTAGGTGTGGAAGAGGGTCTGTAGCCGGGTGGAGTGGGAGAGCGAGTGGGGGTGGATGCCCTCACCAGTCATTGTTCCTGGTCTGTAGCATCCTGGCACTGCATCTCATTGGCCAAACCAAACATGAAGCCAGAAGACAAGAGTCCAGTTTGTGCACTGGTAAATATCTGCCTCCTGGGCAGAGAGCAGGGGCGAGAAAGATGTAAAGTGGACCAACAGAGGCAAGGGAAGAGTGTTCAGCACACCTGGAAAACTGAAAGAACTTTGTCTTTCAGTGTCTACACTATTTGTGGTCACAGAATTAAAATGAACCAAGTTTATATAACATCAAGAAATCCAGCATTGTTAAGAAATAAAATAATAGCACCCATCACTCTGCAGCTTAATGTGTTAACAATATGTGCTTTTGATTTCCATTTACATCCGCAGCATTTGCAGTGTGTTTGCATTAATAGAACATAATTGCAGACTTTCATGAAATGGTTTGTCTTTTGAAAAACTGTGCAGTAATCTTGGGCAGATGACTTGTTGTTTCTGAAAACAACTTAAGAATTCCTAAAAGAACATTCTTAAATGTGAATCAAATAACAGCATCAAGTGAATTTACCAATAATGTTTCTTGCTGTCTACCTCAAAATGCCCCATTTTACTTTGCAAAAACAGTAATATTTTTTAAATGGTGAAATCAAATATTTTATGTAACCACTTCTTTTTTTCTTTCTTTTATTTTCAGCTATCAATTAATTCTGTTTAACCTGAAACATAGGTGTTTTTTTTTTTTGCTTTATGCCAAAAAAACATACCTGACATATAAATTTTATTTTAACATTTGCATCATAGTTTAAAAATACCAGACAGCCTCAAATGGCAAAGACAGTATAAGCAATTATTTAATAGAATGCAAAATTATTTTGAGACATTTAATATTTATACACATTTCTTCATACATATACATATACATATACATATACATATACATATACATATACATACATATATATATATATACACACTCTATGTACATGTAGACATTTTTAAATCACCTTGCACTGTTAATTTTATGTATCAACTTGACTGGGCAATGCTGCACCCAGTTATTTGGGCAAACATTATTCTGGGTATTTCTGTGAGGGAGTTTTTGGATGAGATTAAGCTTAGACTGAGTAAAACAGATTGTCCTCCTTCATGTGGGCGGGTCTCATCCAGTTTTTTGAACCCTGAATAGAACAGAAAGGCTGACCATACTCAAATAAGAAATAAATCTTCCTACCTGAGTGCCTGTAAGGTGTGACATTGGCTTTGTCTGGCCTTCCCCCTGCACCTGAAACATCAGCTGCTCCTGGATCTTAAGCCTGCCAGGCTTTGGTTAGAACTACACCATTGGCTCTTCTAGGTCTCCCATTGGCCGGTTCAGCCTGTAGACCATGGGACTTGCCAGCCTCCATAAGGTGTGAGCCAATCCTTTATATACAGAGGGTGTCAAAACAACAACAACAACAAAAGTATACATATTTTAAGAAAGCAAAAAACTGTGTTAAAATTGTAATAGTCAATATATCCTGACAACAAAAGATGAATACAAGTCAGGTGTATACATTTTTTGGCACTCCTAGTATGTATCTTTATATTTATATAGAGAGAGAGACAGAGACAGAGACAAAGAGAAACAAAGAAAGAGAAACCAGAACCAATAGGATGTGCAAATATAGGGTTTTTTCCCCCTGGAGAACCCTGACTCATACACAAATGCACTTGATAGTATGACTAGCCTGTAACTTAATGATCTATAAGTAATCATTCTGGGAGCCATAGCTATTTTAGGACTGTTTGGCTCAAGAAGAAAGACATGGAAATTATAATTTGATCTTTTATTTCAGCTAATTAGCGTGAATTTTGGAAGTTTGAGATACCAGCCAAGGCTGATTGTGGAGGAACAGGAAAAACATACACTTTGCCTAGAATTTGAAAAGTTTTAATATAAGAGTTTACATCTCAATTCTATAAGCATGCTTGTAAGTTCAATTGCTCAGTTAACTTCTAGAAAATTCCAATTATAAGCTTCCCATCAATGATTTCATAATATGAAAAACTAAGGATTGCTTTAACATTAACGTTGGCCAAACTTTGGAATGAATGGAAAGGAATATATAAAGAAAGTAAATTTGGGTCAATTGTTATATCCATTGCAGGAAGAGATCTCCATTGTTTCTGAAATAGTTCAGTATCATAAGGAATAAGTCAGTGTGTTTAGGCCTAGAAATGCACAACAGCATTTTATAATGCCAAGCCCAGGGAAAACCACAGCAGTGATTGAGGCGTCCCAAAGGGAATTCCAATGTGACCCTGCACAGAATATTTTACTGTTGGCATTGTAAAAGGGGGTTGCAGTGGCAAGGACCAAGCCAGAGTTTGACCTTCAACAGTATTACGGGAGACACAAGGGAACAGTAACTGTCTAGTTTATATTCTTAGGGGACAGAAGAGTAAGAAATGAAAGTGAACTAGGGAGTTCAAGAAGTCGGGAGAACTGGGACTTCTTGGCAGAAATGGCCTTCCTCAAACTTAAATTTGGGGCTGTGGAGTGAGTAAGTCAATTTCTTTAGCTTGAGGGATTGTATTTACTTGTGTTTCTTTTTTGTTTGTTTGTTTGTTTAATTACCTGAGCTTTGTGTGACCCAGTCAGATTTCTATACATAGAAATACCAATAAAGCTTTTTGCTTTTTTTTTCCTTTTTGAGTCATGACCTTATGAAGCTTATATAACTTTGTTCTAAATGATTGAACTAAACTCCTTATAGGCCTAAATGCACATCTTTTGTATTCATCATATTTATATGTAGGGGGCTTAGGTGGATCTTTTGTGGATTGTGATATTGAGTTCCATGATTTCCAAAGTGAAGAGGGGGTATGATCCTATTTTGAGGATGTTTAAAGGAATAGTTATGATCCTGACAAAATGTTTCTTTCAAGCCCCAGTCTTCACCCGTGGACTCTCGGTTTCATTTTATTCCTTACTTGCTACTTATGGCCTTGCTATACATCAATGTGTGGACGTCCTGCTCCTTAAATCAAGGATCACATAACTAGATAAGATAGAACTTAGTCTTTCCTACCAATTAATTTTAGTAATTGAATCTTTATAAATTGATTTTCCAGAAAGCTTTGCCCTCTAACGTGATCGTGGTTTCGGGTTGGTAGTGGTATCTTGGTAATAGTGGTGTTCTTTGGAATCCTGTGAGCACATGGAATATTTTTAACCTTTACTTCCCTACAACGTGTCACTTTACATGCAGTCTTAGGTGAATATTAAACAAAACAAACAAACAAACAAAAAGATTGCATATAATGCAGAAATAAGATTGTCATTATGCTTGCTGTGCAGTATCATTGAATTCATTTTTCTCTTCCACTTACTTCACTAAATTAGAATTTGTCCTAGTTAACAATTCTCTGCTGGCTATTCTGTAAAAACTCCCTAAGTACTCTGGAAATAGTGGCTTCATGCTGCAGTTGTGGTGAGAGGCAGAAATTTGTCATAAACAACAAAAAGAAAACATTTAAGGAATGACATATGATTGTTTATTTTTAATATAGACTCTGCTATATTTTGCTCATAAATAAAACATTTTAATATCAAAACATGTAAGAGGGTATAACCTCAGAATTTTTTAGAATTAAATAAGAAATTTAAATTATATAATTCTTCTATATCTTCTCTTGAATTCTCTGTGGCTCAATGAAACCCTTGTCATTGATTGGTGACTTTCAATGTCAAGTGGGAACCACTCACTTCAAGAATAACATTGACATTCAGAATCCTGACATTCTCACAGACATTGAAAAAGAAAATTTTTTTCTGTTGTTCCTAGCAATAACCACCCATCACAAGTCTAATCTGCTAAATTTAGAGAGAAACGGCTCAGTGGACGTTTTCAAACTTATTGCCAAATCTCTTCTATAGCTTTAATTATTATTATATGATTTCATATATACATCATGTAGCGTAAGATTGCCATCTGTAGCTTGTTTAATAGAACAGTAATATAGGGATGCTAAGAAAATATTTTCATCGTTGTTATATTTTAGAATAAGAATCCACTTAAACATTCATTGACTTTTTAAATAAGCATTTAAAAATGAAATACTCCTTATGTTGTCTTTAGCTTTTCTGTGTGGTTATGTAATACAATATGTCACATAGTTGATGTTCACTAAATAATAACTCATATTCTCTTCTCTGAACCTTATGTTTTAAATGTTTTATTAGCATGATTCCATTGTCTCTAATCAAATGTAAATTGGGTGTAACTTGTTCATTACATACATTTCAGTTAGGAATACATTGTTCAAATTAGTTTTGAAAAATTATTGTTTAAAACAGTATGCCATGAAAGGACGCAGTCTCCATAAATATCTCATAGAGATATATATTCTTAATGACCAAAGACACTTATTGTAGCCTTAGCAAATTAAATTCTTACTTTAGTGTTATTCATAAATTAAATAATAAATTGCATTCTAATGAATTGTGATGCAAGCCTTATTTCTATTAGACGATTTTAATTGTGTTTGCAAGTTGGACAGATTCTAGAAATATTGTGAGACAATGAAATCTATGCATGTGATTATAATAATATAATTTCTTCTAAGAGCCAAATGACTCCTTATATAAAATAATGAGCACTTAGTGCTTTTAAGTACTCACTTGTTATATATTTTATTAGAATATCTGCAAATAAAATAGACTATGTAAAATATTTCCAACTTTGAAAAGTGTCACTTTAGAGCAGTACATGTTCTTTCCCTACACAAATGCACCTCTGAAATTAAAAAAAAAAAAAAAAAAAAAGGTATTTGTGTATATACTTGCTGTCTGGAATAATACAGTTACTAGGTTTATGCTCATTGTTGAAATAGATGCTATCCAGATGTGTGCTATCCAGATTCCTGCACCAACAAGGTATTCTGCATAACATCATGTACGCCTGTTCAGATGGTATATCATTCTCCAGGAGCAATATACACACTAAATCAATGTCATTATATGGTATCTATGAGGTCTGACAATTAAGTTCGCGAACTTGCCACCATGTGCAGCACTGTACCCAACCTCTTGGTAAGGTTTCATAACGTTCGAATATCAGTGTCTCACGGCTGCATTCATGTCGATGTATGACAGTGTCTTTCTGAGTGGCGTTCATTATTGTTGTTGCGTGTTTTTATGTGCCCTCACGAGAATGTCTGAGCTTGAATTAGGCAACAAACAAGCATTAAATTTCTTGTTCAACTTGGCAAGAGTGGAAGTGAAATCAGAACATGTTAGTCCAAGTTTATGGGGATAATGCCATGAAGAAAATGGCAGTGTACAAATAGAGTAAATGTTTTTCTGAGAGGAGAGAACGTGTCACTGATAAAGAGCGATCAGGGCGGCCAGTAACAAGCAGACCTGACAAAAACATGGCAAAAAGTTGTCGAATTGTACATCAAAATCTTTGGCTGACTGTGAGAAGCATAGCAGACCAAGTAAACATAGATAGAAAAACAGTTAGGAAAATCTTAACTGAAAATCTTGGTGTGAGAAAGGTATGTACAGAAATGGTCTGGAAGGAGCTCATTGCATTACGACAATGCACCAGTTCACAGGACACTGTCTGTGAGGGAGTTTTTAGCCAGTAAACAAATAACTGTATTGAAACACCCTCCCTATTCACCTGATCTGGCCCCCAATGACTCCTTTCTTTACCTAAAGATAAATGAAATATTGAAAGGAAGACATTTTGATGACATTCAGGACATCAAGGGTAATACAACAACAGCTCTGATGGCCATTCCACAAAGAGTTACAAAATTGCCTTCAAGTGTGGACTAGGTGCTGGCATCAGTGCATAGCTTCCCAAGGGGAGTACTTCGCAGGTGACCATAGTGATATTCAGCAATGAGGTATGTAGCACTATTATAGAATGTATTCGCGAACTTAATTGTCAGACCTCGTATACGTTATAAAATTTGCTATTTTAACCCTTTTAGATTAAATTCAGTGGTATTCACAATGTCATGAAACCCTCACCACTATCTATTTGAAAACTTTTTTATCACCATCAAAAAATTCTGTAAACATTAAATAATAACTTTGACCCCTACCTCCCCTCTTACACTCTAATCTGTTTTCTACCCTTATGAATTTGCCTGAATATTTTACATAAAAAGAATCATAAAAGATTTGCTCTTTTTTATCGTGCTTATTTCATTTAGCAAAATGTTTTCAAGCTTCACCCATGTTGTAGCATCCCTTGTAATGTCTTAGTAATATTCAATTACTAAGTAATATTCAATTACAAGTGTACATATACATCGCTTCTCGGCCTTTTGACTAAGATCAAGTGTACAAGTGTACATATATACAACATTTTTTTATCCATTTATCAGTTAAAAGACAGTGGTTGTTTCCGTATTTTGGCTATTGTGAATAATGCTGAAATCAACATCGGCCTACAAATATCTATTTGAGTCCTTGCTTTCTTTCTTTCTTTTTTTTTTTTTTTTTTTTTTGGTATCTACCAAAGGAGTGGGTCATATGATAATTCTCTGTTTAGCTTGTTGAGGTTATTACCCCACCAAGTAATACCTCTTAAACAGTGGAACTGGTAGTTGAACTTGGAGGGACTCTAGAAAATGTAACCGAGTAGGAAGATTGTGAGTATCATTTGTTTCTCCAGGGGAGAAAACCTTGTGTTAGTCTCAGTAGCATTATTTTTCCTCAGGGGAAAAGAGACCTGGAGGATCTGATTCCAGATGGAGTAAATGTATCACAAAAAGAAGCTGCATCTAAGTGGCACAAGGAGGGGTGGACTGTAGTGGATGTTATGGTATGCTACTTATCTCCCCTTTCAGAGTGGAGACACTTGCTACCCCAGTGGCTGGGAGTGACGGCTGCTAATGTCTCATAGGAATCTCCCTCCCCAGGAATTTCTCTCAGTCTAAGGAAGCTGCTTCATATACTCTTACACCGCCTCAGGGGAAGAAATTCATGTCCAATGCAGTTAATACAGGGCTACAAAGTGCCACTACTTTTCCACAATTTGGGAGACTTTTGAAGGGATACCTACAGTAGCTTGAGAACTCTCCTTGAGCTCAGCAGAGGCCTCTGTTGCAACTATATCATAGTTTAATTTATTCTTCTTCCTAGTTCCATTTTTCTTTCATTCCCTATAGATATGATTCCTGAAAACACTCCCCAATATATCTTTATTTCATTGCCTGTTTTCCAGGTAACCTGATCAAATAATTGGCTAGGAAAAACTGACAATAAAATAGCAAAAACTAAATACTAAAATAGTTTGTTGGTTCAGTTGTATCCATGGTTTACGAAACCTTATTTACAGTGGAAGTTCAAGTTTCTTAACATTGAAAACATATATTCTTTTTGTAATCATGCTTCTTTTTGTAATCTGATAGTGTAGAGTTTCCATTATTTCTATCTAAAATTAAATTATGGAATAAGACAGGTAGTGAAAATTGTAAAGGAAATCCAAGCAAGCGATAACTGACTTTCTGAAAAAAAAAAAGAAAAAAAAAAAAGTATTGTGTGTTTACAGGATATGTAAAAATAAAGTATATGATAATAATAGTATAGAGGCTAAGATAGGAGTAATTGAGAACTTAGGGTTATAATGTACTTACACTATATATGCAATGGTATGATATTATTTGAACACAGATTCTGATTAAATAAGAAAATATATGTTAAAACTGGGGCAAGCAGTTTTTTAAGAAATTAAAAGAGGTATAAATAATTAGTAATAATTAGTCAATAGTGTAGATAAAATGTAACAATTTAAAATGTTTAAGAAGCCTAGCGAAGTCATAAATGGTGGGGAACAAACCTGGATACAAATGGAACAAATAGAAAACAGCTAGAGATATAATATCTAACTATATTAATAATCACCTTAAATATAGATGGTTAAAAGGCACTAAATAATAACAAATATTGGTGGGTTGAATAAGAAAAGAAAGAACCCATTATATGCTATTTACATGAAACCTACTTTAAATATTCAGGCATAGAGATGTTAAAAGGAAAAGAAAGAAAAGCATTATACTATGTGCACACTAATAAAATAAAGCTAAATAGTCATATAAATATCTGATAGAGTAGATTTAGGACAAAAAATGTTAACAGGAATAAAGATGGATATTCCATAATGATAAAGGTGTCAATTTTCCAAGAAGACATGATCCTTTTTTATGTGCGTGTACCTGATGACAGAGGTATAAATTATAAGAAGCAAAAACTGATAGAACTGAAAGGAGAAGTAGAAAATCCTACAAAGATAACTGGAGATTATAACACTCCTCTATCTGTAATTGATAGAAGTAGCAGTCAGACGATCTGTAAGGATTTAAAAGAATGCCACAACACCATTGGATGAAATAATCGACAAGTATGGAACATTTACCTAATGTCCGCAGAATATACATTCCTTTCAAGTGAATATGGAACATTGACTAAGGCAGAGGGTGTTCTTGGTTGTGTAGCAAATCATACAAACAAAAATAATTGAAGTGATAAAAAGTAAATTTCTGACCATAACAGAATTAACCTTAAAATTGATAACAGGATTAGTTGGAAAATTTGCAAATATTTGGAAATTAATTAATACACCTGTAAATACCCCATGGGTTAAAGAGCAAGTTTGAATGGATATTAAAAATAAACTTTGGATTAATTGAAAAGGAAAATAGAATATTACAAATATTTGCTGATCTAGCTAAAGTAATGCTTAGAGTGGTATTCATAGCATTAAATTCGTATTTTCAACAAAAGTCTGAAACAGTAATATAAGATTCTACCTTTAAAAGAAGCAAATAAATAAAAAAGTGGATGAAATTCAAAGCAAGCAGAAGGAATCATAAAGAATAAAGCTAAATCAATGATACAGAAACCTAAGAAAATAGACAAACTCGATGTAAAGCTGGTTCTTTGAAATGAATCATAAAGCAACTGAATTTTATAGATTATAAAATGAAGACTCAAAGAGGTTAATGCATTTGCCCAAAGTCATATAGACCATCAAAGAATCACAAAGATATATACCGGTATGCCTTTGAGAAAGAGATGTCAAGTAAAATGTTATTACTATGATAAACTTTCATTAATAAAGAGAATCCCTGGTAACAGTTTAGTTACAGGGTTGAATAAAATTGTCCAAAGTTTGAGTGTCATACGAGGCTTACTTAATACAAAAATACATGTAAAGACATTTTCATTTAACTCAGAGTATTATATGTTTTCCTTTCATCTATGAGGAAATGGAAAACATTTGATGCTTCTAATTTTGCTTCGAGGTCTTTCATGCACAATTAGATGAACTTGCGATTTCAGATCCTTAATCAGAAAGAGGAGAGAGTTTTCAATGTCTCTGCAATTTCTGAAAGTTCAAACATTGTACTGAATCATCATTAATTGTTTGTTTATATCTGTAACTGCAGTCCAGCTTCAGAAGATGCTAAAATTTGTGTTTGGCTAAGTTGCACTTTACTCCACAAAATGATTACGACTACATTTTATGCTTGTAAGAGAGTCTCTTACAAGTGCTATCAGATATATCCTGTGATAAAATTTGGGTGGTGGGTGTTAAAAGCCACTGTAGCTTTTAGTGGAAAGGGCAGATTCGTGACTGAGTCTGGCCTCAAAAAGAATCTTTCTGTGCATATATTCATGAACTTTATAACACTAGCCAAACACTCTCTGACTTGAAGTTCATATTTTCATTTTCTATTTTGTTCCTAAGTACAGGATAAGTTGCTGTATAGTTTAGGTTGGTTTCCATAGAAAGGGATAAGAAAACGCAACTAAAACTGGCTTTAAAGGGAACTTACGAGTTGTTCATATTACTGAGAAACACAAATAGAATTAGCTTCAGGTGGAATTTGAATGCAGTCTTAATATCATCAGATCTCTGTCTTTTTCCATCTTTTCTCTCTACTCATCAACTCTAAGATGACTTTATTCTAAGCTCAACATAATGGTTGCCTGTAATGATATGGCTATGTCAGCTTATCCTTAAATCAGGGAGAACAAGGGGGGGTTGGGACAAGAATGCCTTAGTCAGTGCCCCTACATGCCAATTGTTAATATTAATTAAAACAGCTTGAAATGTGATTTAATGCATTATGTCTTTTCACCCCAAGCTCCTGCTTTGTAATTTAAGTACATATCTAATTCAGAGGATTTAAAAGCTGACAAACAACAATGATGGCTTAAAAATGGATAGGGAAGAAAAACCCAGTTAGAATACTCAACTATGGAGACGCTCATGTTTAATGTTTTCATGGCAAAATACTAATAGTAATCAAAATATAAATGACTAATGGCATACTCTATTATTAAATTATTTTTGCCTTCAGAAAGAAAATTAAAACAGCTTAGATCATAAGCATATCCCAGGACCAGTGGGTGTGGCCAGGGGTTGGAATTATATTGTTTGGCTCTATCTGGATGTCATACCCACTACTACAACCAGTGTTATCTGAATCATGTGGGAAGAGAGTAGGGAAAGTTGTTTTTTTCTTAATGGAAATTGGAAGTCTCAAAAGGATTGAATGGATGCTGAGGAGGCAAAAGTAATAACCATGCAGTGTAACTAGGTATATGAAAAAGATAGCAGAGAAATTTGTGAGAATTGTTTTCCTTTTTCATTTCATATCTGGGCACACAACTTTCTACATGAAGCGACACTGACAGTGGCATATTTCAAAATGACATGCCACTTAGTATTGCTCACTGCTGAGCTTGGGAGGAAGCTGTGATCGGAACAGTTCTGGGAGCTACTCTACTTCTCTGCTGACTAATTCAGAGAAGCCTTGCTTGCCTGATGGGAAGACAAATGTCTTAAGAATTAAGAGGAACTTTATATTCAATGTTTTAGAGATGACTGCAGGTGGCTTGGGTAAAGAGGTTATAAAGGAAGCTGCCACTCAGTGGAAACTGAAAGAGTGTTTGAACTTGTAGCAGCTGTGCTTGAACTGCGGAAAGAGTGAAGGGCTAGCCAAGAAAAATGGGCTGCCCTTGGGGCATCTCCATCCAAATTCAACATTTCTATTCAAAAACCAATGTCTTGAATCAATAACTGCTAATGCAGCAAAAATTGTATCTACAATTTCCCCATAGTTATCTTCCAACGCCCATATGGGCAATGCTGAATTTAATGTGACCTGTGACATGGATACTTATTCTATTCTTACTTATCCTCCTTAAACAATTATAATTGCTCCCTCAGGGAATCAGTCAGGATATTCTTCACCAATGCACCCTTATAAATGATAGGCTATTTTCAAGCTCAAGTCGAACACAATAAAATGCAATGTAACGTGTACTCAAAAAGATCTGCTGAGGATTGAAATAGGTTGTTTAATGGAAAATTGTAATCCTAAATTTCAGTCTCTACATTGCTTTACTATCTTTAGGAATTCAAATCTTTATGAAATTTTCCTAAATACTCTTCCCTGCCCCCAATTCTTACTTTCATTTTTACAAGTTAACAGAATCTAATTAATTATGACAAAAATTTCTAAGGTAACCACTGGCTTTCTATGTTGGGCATTTTAATTGCATTTATTTGTTTACATTGTCAGCTTCTAAACCCCACAATGGTTTCCTTTCGAGTTTTGATGAAGCAAATTATCAGTTATCAGTAAATTTTTGATACCTTATTCTTTTAATATCCATCTTTTCAACTGCAAATACAATTATTTTGGAAATAATTGAAAAGCTGAGTTGTAAAATCTGTACAACTCTCCCATGTCGATTTGTTACGTCTTATTCTTTCTAACCAGTTAAAGTGGATGAGGCAATGCCCCAAGAGAAAGAAAAATTGAAAGGAAGAATTGAGTTTAACATAAGCATGGAAATTCTCCCACATTTATAAATTGTACATCTCTACTTATTTTAGACAGTGAAAGACATTTATGATTTGGTACTGTCCAGCTGTAGCTTGAGATTCTATATCAGTTTCTGCAAACTTGGCACAACATTGTATATTTCGGAAACCACAGGAAAATCCCTACCATTTGAAAGAAGCTGTTGCTGCAAGGTGAGGGTGTTGTAGGGTAGGGACTGTGATCTAAGGAGATAAAATGAAAAGTTTTCCTTACCCATGATCCTAGAATTTGAAAACAAAATAATAACTTAGGGACTTGGGAACATAGGCAATAAAGTGAAAATCTGTCAACTGCCAAAAATGTATATAATTTAATATAAAAAAAATATGTAACAGGCAGGTATGACAACCCAAAAGCTCAGATTTATAAAAATTTTCAATTTTTTCACTTTCTTAAAGCAAATTTAATACAACTCCAATCCTCCTTTCCCAAAGGTGTTGGAAAACTCTGTAACATTAGTGGTGTTAACCCCTTCTGTCCTTTCCAAAGATCACACAAAATCCAAGAGAACCCGTAAAATTGAAAGGCCTCTATCAGTTGTTTTTCAGAGTTGCTGCCAGTGTCTTAAAATAGACAACAAAGGAAAAAGAAGTTTCACTCTTGTGCAAACAAAAACACACCACAGCTTGAGGGATTGGAAGAGACTATCCTTGTTATCTTGAATGGGTTTTACAATACATTTTGCTACAGAAATGATTACGTTAATATCCCATGATAGTCAATTTAATATGGAACCTTCTTAAAATACAAAATAATACCAGCCTTATTTTATTTTCCTGAAATATGCAAATCTCAGAGTTGGACTAACTTACGTAAGCATATGTTTTTCCAAATAATTGAAAAATCTGCATCAGCTGTATATTAAAATATACTAAAAGTATTTAGTATATTTTAATCAAGTCTGAAAGACACAAGAATGTTTCACAAATTGATACTGGGGTATTAATCAATCAATGTGTTTTATTACTATTTAATTTTGAATACCTATGATTAAGCAGCATGTGATAATTACATAACTTTACCCTCCCTTTAGTATACTACAAATTATAAGTGGAGGAATAACATTATTATTGAAATACTTTTGCTGTTAATACATGCATATTTAATATCACAAATATTTATGTTAAGGTTAAAATCATCATATTTTTTATCCCCTTTTATTTTTGTTTTAAAATGTGTGTTGACCTATTCTCACACTTTCTTTTAGTTTCCTCTGGAGGGAATCTTTTTTATACTACATTGTTTTGTTATCTGTTTGATGTAAGGAATTGTCATTTTGGAAAGAAAGTTGTAATGTTCAAAATATTGTCGACTAAAAGTAAATATCATTATTGTTTATTTGAAATCACAGAAAAATCAGTTATTCCAAATTGAACCAACCGTTAACGATCCAATCATCTCTTCTTCCCACAGAAAGCCTATTTATTAACTCAGAGCATTTAGAACAGGAGAAAGTCTTACCTGAGCACATCTTTGCAGCAAAATATGCAATTTACTTAAACGTTAAAGATTTTTTCGTCTTAGTCTCTTCAGTGATTTCATGCTATCATTAGAGATGCCTGCCTGCAGTGTCACTGTCACCACGCCCCAACAAAACAGAAAAACAGAAAATGTCTTGCATTTCTAGTAGTCATCTCACCGATTCTTATCTACTTTTATTTCTTTTCCTGGATTTCTCAGTAAGTACATATTTTTTGAATCCCCAATCACCTGTCCTCTTGTCACTGTTGCTTCTGTACTTTTTTGTTAAAAATCTGACAGAAATTTTTGAAATATTTTCCCCTCAAATATTTGATTTTCAATTGTCTGTTCCCTGCTTGCTCAAGTTTCACATTTTACTTATCTTTGCAATAGTTCTTAAAATGTGCATTATATGTTTTCTTAACTTTTTAATTTCTTGACAACCCAACCCAATATTATTGGATATTCAGGCTTTTGGGGATTTTGTCCTGTTAAATGCAAAATTCAAGAAATGATCTTCTGCAGATATTGCATATATGGCTAGTTTTTTTCCTTGTTCACAACTTAAAGTTTTTGATACATATAGAATTTCCTGTATGAAATTTGGGTCAATTTACAACTCATGAACAGAGAGAGAAACTGATGTCATTTTTGTGCTTGGAAATTTTGGGGGCAAAGCAAAAGTGTCATCTTATTGTTTTAAATTGCATGGCTTTAAATATACTGCTTGGAATAGTTTTCTTACATTTTTGTATGCACAGGATAGCCATGAGTGTCTGCAGTCTTCTGACAGAAGGTGAAAGGAGGCTCAGGGTGCTCCACAGCACAGTTATAAATTACACTCAGAATACACTTACGCTAATTCTGAGTTCATCCAGGCTGCACAGATTTCTTCTTAAAAATGCGTTATCTTGCTTAAATTTGCATGATATTGTGTTTTACCAAAATTTGTATCTACTTCAAGGTTGTGATTTTGTTTGGCAACTTTCAAGTTATTCACCTGCAGCCATATATTTATAGTTTACTTGTTCTCAGTCATTTGAAGTGATGAAATATAATATATTGTGTTTATTTTATATTCTTAAATAGGACAAAACTTATAGGCTATACAGTAGCGATAGCCTTTACATGTCCATCCCCAGCTACACAGTCCATCCCCAGTTCTTTTCTTATTAACTCAGTGTGGGCTCTGCTGTGTAAAAATAGAAAACAGTAGATCCAGAGCTCTGCGCTGCCCAGTCCGACTCACAGGGACGTAACAGGATTCCTTCCTCCACGCTGTGGCTCGGGTGAACTCTGTGCTTGGGGAATCAGAAGCTACCAGAGGCCTGGAGAATTCAACTCAGAAATGCAGAGACTTAGCGCTTACTCTGGGGAACAAAATTGACCCTAAAAATCCGGAGACAAGAAGGAGCTGGCAGTTAAATACTTCTCACTTACTCTGAAATCTTTTTTGAGTTGTAGTAATCCATACCCTGGCTGTGCATTGTCAGAGAGCTGTGGCCAGCTCAGTAGTGCACTACCTAAAATGTCTTTCCTTTCTTCTCTAACTCACTGCCTCTTCTCCCCATCTCTTGCTGCTTTGAGCCTATACTCCCAATAGGTTGTATGGTTTACAGAATCTGTTTTCAAGGTCCATCAGGCTATGATACTTGTTCGCATCATAATTACTCCTTTCATTTCCTTCAACTCTCTTTTTTCCTTTAACATCATCACCCTATATTGTCAAATTACAACCCTGATTAATCCAACTCTGCCTACTCCAAACCTGCACTTGTGCCTCTGAATAATGCATGGAGAAATGCATGAAACAAACGTAATTTTCAAGTAAAATTTTAAGTTTAATTTTAAATAACAATATATTGGACAAACCAGAAGAAATGGATACTTTTTTGAAACATACACCTTTCCAAGACGTTACCAAGAAAAAATGGAAAATTTGAGTAGAACAATTACTAATAAGGGGATTGATTTAGTAATAAAAATAAAAATAAAAACCTTCAAATGAACAAAAGTCCAGAACCAGATGGCTTCACTGGTGAATGTTAACAAACATTCAAAGACTATTTAATACCTGTCCTTCTCAAACTCTTTCAAAAAAATCAAGGAGGAGGGAACGCTTCCAAACTCATTCTATGAGGCCACATATCCCAGATACTAAAACAAGCCCACAAGGAAAGAAAATTGCTGGTCAATATTCCTGATAAACATAGAAACAAAGATCCTCAACAAAATATTAGTGAGCCAAATTCAACCATACGTTAAAGGATAACGATGCAAAGATGGTTCAACATCTACAAATCAATGTGACATACCACATTAACAAAATGAAGGATCAAAATCATATGATCACCATCACAATAGAGGCAGAAAAGCATTTGGCAAAATTTAACATCCATTTGTGATCAAAACTCCCAACAAAATGGGTACAGAGGGAATGAATGTACTTCAACATAGTAAAGGCCATCTATGACAAACCCACAGTTAGCATCATACTCAATGGTGAAAAGCTGAAAATGTGTTCTCTTAAATCAGGAGTGAGAGGAGGACGCCCACTCTTGCCACTGTTATTCAACATAGCATTGGAAGTCCTAGCTACAGGAAATGTTTCATGTCTCTTTAATTAACTCATTGTCTCTTAAGTTTTTATAATTTTTGTACTTGAACTTAAATCCTCTTTACAGCAAAGAGATGCTATAAGGATGAAATAAGTAAAAATAAGGCAATTTTCATAGTTGTATTAGCCCATTACATATGATTATAATACAGTTTTACAATGCGAGAACTATGCTAAGTGCTTTATATAGTTTCTCTAATCAAATACTCACAGCAATACTATAAAGTCAATATTAAACACACTGCTTGAGAGTAGAGATGTTCTGCAAACATTTTTGCTAAACGATTTCATATGCTATCGGATCTTCAAATATGCATATAATATTAAAAAATACTCTCCACTTCAAATTTTTCCTCACCATAGTTTATACATTATGTATGTATAAATTTAAAAATAAATTTCTCAAATTTGTTTAGCTGACAGGTGTTCTTTTCAAATGCAGTTTTGTGTAGTATTCAGAAGAGGCAGAAGAATAATTATCAATGATCCCTATATAGATTATATTTATTGTTTTCTTATTCTGTGTCAGGCACTCTACTAAAAGTTTTACAAATCCTTTCCTCTCCAGTCCTGTCCATATCTGTGAAATAAGTCTTAATTCCATTATACCCATTAAGTAAAAGAAAGACGTTCAAAGAATTTGAGTAAATGTTCCCAAAAGTCGCACAGTTCAAAATAGTTCCAGGTCTATTTGATTTCAAAATCCTTGATCTTAAACATGTTTATGTATCACTAGTCTTAGCCTGTGTTCCCCAGAAAGCAGAGCCTATGTAAGTCAAAATTATGTATTACTGATTTATTAGGAAGCATAAGAAAGCATCCTAGGTTGTGCAAGATTGAACACAAGGAGTTGTGGCCTTTCATACAGCAGGGACAATAGGGAAGCCCCAACATGCAAATTAGCAGTCGAGGTGACAGACATGAAGAAAGGAGCTGTTGTCAGTGAAACCTGTCAAACCTCACAGGGCTACTGTGATGGTGGCTGGAGTGACATCCGTGTCCAATGGCTCAAGGTGGTGTGCACAAGATGTCTGAGAGACCCGCTTTCTATTTCACTGATGGAGCTCATTGTTTAAGAGTTCCAAAATTTAATTTGAAGAAAACTTAATTGTCTGACATGCAGGTTGGGTGGTGACCGACATAAATTGTAAGAGTGAAACTCATAGGTTTATACAGCAAGAAAAGTGAATAATGCTTCCAACATTCATAACTGGCATTGAAAAAGTGCTTTCCATAATACAGGTATCCTGAATAGAGCAGAGAATATCATCTGGATCTTCTGTTGAAAATCATAGTGTTATGGGGGAAAACATCAACATTAAATTATAAAATATTTGTAGTTCACCCTTCCCCTGCATTCTAAGAAAAATGGGATGTAAGGACGATATAACTGTTTCCTGGGCAACAGTGGCAATGTAGGCTACCTAATTCAAAACACCGTTTTTCTGTTGGTAACGAAGCAAAATCAAAAATCTGAAAAAGAGAGAGGATGAAGACAGCTGTCTCTTTCTGATACTGTTGATTCTTCTCTTTTCTTTTTCTTTTCTTTCTTTTTTTTTTTTTTAAACTAGTGTGGTAGAAGGGAGGGCACTTGAATCAAGCAAAGTTTAAAAAGTGGACTCAGACATATTTTACTGCTTAATTTTCTTCCAGTTAACAATATAATGAGGAAATATAAAACCATGAATCTTGGAAATATAAATATATCATGAGCTGTCACTCTATGTTTAGTCACTGGAGAATCTACAAAATTTGTAGTTAAAATATAATATATATCTCCTAGAGTTATTACATGAGATGTTCTTTATCAGTTACTTTATGATTATGGTTTAGTGGTCAGATGTTGCATTAATTATTTACACACAAATGATTGCTTCTTTTTTGGAAGAAGAGTTTGTGTTCCAAATTACTGACATCAGAATTTTTGTCTTAAACTGTGCTGAACTTTTTTTGGCAAAGAATTATGTCACTTTATTTAATTATCACAACCCACAAGTGTCAGTTTGTATTTGACCATATTACTTGTATGATATTTGTGAGTAACATTAAAAAGCAGTTGTGGAAACTACTGTCTAACTCCCGTAAAATAAATTACTGAATAATAAGGTTTAGATAATTAGATGTTCAAGGTAGAAACATATAGCAATAATATGAATTTAAAGATATGATTTAAAATGTTAGTAAAATAGGTGTTTACTAAGTTTTGGACCTGCAAAGAATTTATATTGTTGATTATTCAGTAAAAGTGATTTTCAGATTCGATTAAATTTTATTCAGAAATTCTTAGGAACTCTGTATTAGATTATTTGCTTTATTATATTATTATTATTTTTTACTCTATATAATAACTCCTGAGAGTAGTTATTCATGTTTTAGACTGGAAGAAGCTGAGGCTGAAAAAGTGTAAGTAACTTTTACAAAGTTACACAGTTAATAACACATCCAATTCACTACATCACAAGATAAGATTAAACTGTGCTTTTGTGGCAGCTTTCTATAGAACACTTGCTTCATTTTCCTCGAGGTTATATGTTTTTAACAAGTGAAACAAATAAATACAGAGAAATAACAAACACAACAAAGCCCAGTTTTCTGTACTAGGCTCTTACAAGATACTGTATAAGACACACGCACGCACGCACACACACACACCCCTCAAATAAAAACAGCCTCAGCCCTGAAAAAGCTCATAGTATTATAGAAAAGGCCTGCAAGTACACTAGGGATTTGTATGCCATGCAGACTTAGGAGAATGAAAAATGCTAGATCACTCAAAAGGAGACCTAACTGGATTGGGTGGATGGAAGAAGGCATGCTGGAGGAGATACCAGGTATATTAGGAACAAGTAAGAAGTTGCTAAATCTGTAGAAAAGTAGTGGGTGGAGGGTTGCAAACAAAAATAACACCACCACCCACTCGAAAGGAATGGAAGAGGATGTATTCACTCATCTTTAGGTAAGAAAGAGGAAGATCATTTAGCAGAGAACTGACCTATCAGATGTGCACTTCATCAAAGACTAAAGACTGGAGGGTGGACGGTTGGTAGTTTAGAGGAGAGTAGTGATGCAAAACACTCATGAAGTAGGAGCAGGCTACAGAATACACGCATCTGGGACGAAGATCTAGATCTCATTAGATAAATATTATAAAAACGCATATATTATACTATTCTATGTGTATTAATTCATAATTTGTAATCCTTATAGCAAGCCCAGGATTAGGTACTTTTAATACACTTTCCCTTGTGGGAAAACAGAGGCACAGGGAGTTTTGGGAACTTGCCCCAGTGCATATAGTTAATGAGGCAGAGACAGAAATTAGGAGGCTGACCCGAGTCTGTGCTTTCACCCTCTCTGCGACTCTGCCTCTCTAGATGGCTGGTTGCTTGGGGGTGGCTGTATCACACCCGGCAAGTCACACAGCTTCTTTGTACATTAATCACTTTGAATGTAAAAGGGAGTATGACTGTAATTATTCACCTAACAATTCCATTCCTTTAAGATTGGGGGATAATACATTATAATCAAAGCTGTATTTTACTAATAAAGAGATAGTTACGTGCTGCTTTCATTTAGTCCTTTAAAAGCATCGACAACAACAGATTCGTCAAACTGAAGCCCTAATCGTTCTAGAAAGCTGTTCTTTCCCTCTTTGCTGCCAAATATCACTCCCTTCAAAGGATTCGTTAGTGCCACTCACCTGAAGTTTAACTATAGACCCCCATATTTACTTTCTACAAACTTAATTGTAATTCTCTTGAAATCTAATTTTTTTATTGAGGTCCTTAAGTAGATACATTATATATATGTTTGTTAGTAGAAAATTCTAAGCAATTCATGTTATTAATAGTATAATTCAGTGTGTAGATAAGGGAAGTAACTGGAGTATCACCAGTCAACGCATTGGTCACTTAAGGAAATTCTTTATTTTGATGACATACTAGTAGTTGATGGTCAATATTACTGACAACCATTATTTTGGCAGTATCTGTGATTATCCATCCATTTATATAAGAATATATGTATGTGTGTATCTATATATGTCTGGGTCAGCAGGTAAATAAAAAATAAAGATGGCAGGCTAAGTCGATACTTCCTATCCAAATCACATTCTCTCTCCTACACAATATTTTGCAAATGAATCATTTATAGTATTAGATAACAAGAACATTTTCATTAATTGTTTAAATAGAACTCAGCCCAAAGGAAAACACAGCCTAAAACATGGGAGAAAAAATGTGTAGTGTTTTGTTTGTTTGCTTTTTAAGAATCTTAAAACTCAGAGTCTATGGATAAAGGGTATGGAGTTTGTCAGTCATCAGGGGGAGCTACTGAGGAGTTTCTTTAGAGCAGCAGAACTGAAAGAGCTTTCCCCATCCTGCCTTGGCACAGACCAGGGGTAGCACCCACTTCTGCCCACAGTTAACGTCCTGGGACCCAGCACGTAGGAAGCACTCCCTGTAGCTACTATTCCCTACAGCACTCAGCTTTCTTAAGTTCCAAGCAAACTATACTGGTTCATATGCACGCAAAACATGCCTACCATGTTTATTATGCCAATTATGGATTTTAGGAAAAGTGTTTCTATAGAGTAAGTTGTTAAAAATCAGATGGGGTATACAAAATGTTTGTTACAGCACTCTGTGAAAATGTTGGTTAATTACTTTTCCCCCCATCATGAAGTTATAGTGCTATCACCATAAATAACAGACTCATTGCTATGAAGAAAGAATTCTTCACACATTCTATAGAGAACATTTTCCAGTAATGTAACTTATCACACATCTGATTAAAGTTAGTAAGATTATAATCAGCCAGAATCTTGAATCAATCACACATAGCAACTGCTATCTTGTAGTGCATGCTTAAAACTGCAACTTAACATTCCTAACATCTGAAGTCTTTGGTAAAGTATCTATTTTAAATGTAAAAGTAAAAGACTTTAGCATTATTTCTAGTAACTTGTATACAATTAATGTAACTTAGGTATGTGTCATTTTTCTGACAAATTATTATGAAATAAATATTAATTAAAATGAATAAAATTCCAAGAGACATGTCCAAATAAATTTATAGAAATACTTGATTCTATCATTCATAACGTATTTCTTGATTAAAATAAATTAAGCAAGTTTATCAGAGAATGATATACAATATAGTAATACTCATGAGGGCTAAATGTGGTTTATAAATTTTAGATAATATGAAGCTTGAGAAGTTTCATCTTCAACTACTAGAGATTTAATAAAGTTTAAGACTCTGGGAACATTAACTGATCAGTTATTTCAAAGTTGTATTACTTACTTTAAGTTCCAAGGACTTAGAAGTAATGATGTGAGGAATAACAATCACTTATTTGGTACTTTTTAATTCTTTATGATGTTAGGACAAATACATAAAATATGTTAATCTCCTGCATTTTTGTCTTAAACAAAATAATTCTTGCTTATAATACTGCATTTATTTTTTTTTTCTAGACTCAACCAAATTCAATTCAATACCACAAATAGTCCCTTAGTATATTAGCATATTTATAACCCAGGGTCTTTCACTTTAAGTGGAGATTTCATAAACCCTTGAGGGAATAAACAAACATACATGTGGCTCAGATGTCCAAGACTATGCGATATCATTTTCTCAATGTCAGGTTGACGTGCAGCTGTACCTGAATGAATGCGTTTGCAATACACACACACACACACACACACACACACACACAGGCCTCAGCAGCCACAAATATGTGCAAATATCCAACTCCAAAATTAATTCAGTGTCACTTAATCTGTAAATTATTTTAAGCCAACCTATCGCCAGGACCACAAATTAGATATAAACTATTTTCACATATTTTTATATTTTTCAAACTTAAATCTTATGCTGGAACATGCTATAGTGTATTTTAATTAATAAATACATGACTCATGTATAACGTTATGATTTCTCATGAGATTTATTTAACTCAGGACTCTGGTTTTGAGTGTCAGATGTTTCTATCCATCACTGCATATCTTTACAGTGGCTCCAATGGAAGACAACTCAGAAAGTAGGCCTGCCTTTTTTAAAACTAATTCAGAATATGTTGCTAGTTTTAAATTTTTGAAAAAGATGTTATCTGTAAAGAATTTAAAAAGTCTACAATTTAAAATCAAACTGAGAAATTATGAATATCTAATTGTCATAATACACGGAAAATCTGTTCTCTTATTTTGTAAATGTATATATGTAGAAAGTATGTTAATTACCAACAGTGAGTGATTGATAGATATAGTCATATTTCTTTTACCAAATACCCTGGGCAGAAGAGCTTTTTGAAAACACTTTGTTTTTATATGGAAAGAATACTATGCATTTTTGAATAGTTCTGAATTTCTATGAGTATCTATTCAACTACTAGCTATGTCACCTTGTCAAGTGAGAGCATTTAATTAATATTTTAATATTTATACTATCATCACTATCTTAGGAAATTTATGGCATAAATTTTAGATGAAATGGTGCTGGTTTATGCTTGTTTTCTTGCCATAATTATTGAGATCAGCCCCTTTCACTCTGAAAAGTGTCCTGACTTGTATGGTGCAGTCACCTTATGGAGACATACAATGTCTCAACAATGGTGCATGGCTATTGCGCTGATATAGACACGGGGAAGATAACAGTGAGCCTGGAGAAGGGGTTGGTATAGGAGACTGTAGCAATCATGGAAGACTTCTGAGAGGTGATGGTGCCTCACAGTTTCTCAAATCGAAAGGACATTGAGGTCAGAGGAAACAAGTAAAGCGTCGTTTAGGCTTTAGGTGAGAAAGAGCATGTGTTTTCAAGTAACTACTTGGCAGGAAATAGACACATTGGGAACAGGATGAAATGAAGTTTGAAATGTTATGAGGACAGATAATAAAGTGCTTATGTAAGCAAAATGCACTACATCCTGAAAGTCATAAGGAGCCATAGGAGGTTTTAGTCAGGATTGCAGCTGTAGACAGCACATCCTGCTGGGGCCGCTTCCCAGTCCTCTCTAATTATGTCTCTCCATCTCGCACTAATAAAGCATGAACCCCAGCCACTGTCACTGCCATCTAGACCACTGCAGCAGCCTCTGAACTGGCCCTCTTTCCTCCACCCCTGCCCCACGGAGCAACCTGAATCATGATTGTAATACACGAAGCACTCACTCCCCTGCTAAAACGTTCCAGTGGGTTACTATGACAGTTCAAAGAAAATGCTAACTCTTAGCTGTCCTTATGTGACCCACCCTTGTCAACCTCTCCAATGCCATCCCCCTCCAGTCTTCCATTGATCTCCTTTATTTTCCTCATATCCTAGTGCATGAATTCCCTCATTTAAAATATGTTTAATGATTTCTTCTCACAAAAGATCTCCAAGAGAAGAATCTTAATGTCATTCATGACAGTGCCCGTAATGTGTAAAACAGTGGAATATAATCAGAAAACAAAAAAACTGAAGGTATGGAATTCATTATTTAAGTTTCACAATAGGATTGCCACCTTAATGATGGAGGAAGATTGTTAAACATACTCTAAAGATTTTCTGTGTTTTCTTGAACATTTATATAAGTTTCCATAAATGTGGGTATGCAATACATAGTTAACAATAAATCAAATATAAGATTCTTACAAACATTGACTTTTATTTATTTCCTCATCTGACCCTTGTCCTATCATTGTATATAAGTGTGTGTGTGTGTGTGTGTGTGTGTGTGTGTGTGAAGAAAGACTGAAGATCAAATTTGAAATATTTTGTAATGGAAACTACATATGATTATTAATAATTTCAGGCACACAGGTAAAAAGAAAACAGTAAGTTATTTTGTATTTTAAATATGCAATATTGTATATTTTTATATTTCAATATTTAGTCTTCCATAACTATATCTGTAACAGATATATACAGATAGAAAGTTTTCTGGAATTTGTTGCTGAGAGATGATAATCTATTCATAGTTTCTTAAGAAAAAAATAGGAATTTGTATCAAAAGTCATAAACTACATAAACAGTAATTATAATGATTCATTCTTAAATGATGGACAGAATGCATGACAATATTTTGCTCAAACATATATATTTAAGTATAATTTTAATAGGGATGAAAAAAGACAATCTCCAAGTGTCTTAAAATAGCAGAAAGGTTGGATGTATTATAATTAGTACACCTAAAAATGAAATATTGCACTTTTAAAATAAAAAGCTTAGGAAACTTTTTAATGAAATTGGAAAATATGAAATGTATACATGTATATATGCATGTATGTTTATATTTTAGTGGATTTATTTGTATACATATTTATATCTATCTAGAGAGAGAGAAAAACATGAGACCAGAAACTAAATCTACCAAAATGTCTGTAAAATGCATGTTTTAACCTCTTTGAAACATGGGCGGATATTACATTCAATGGGATTTTATAATCACTGTCAGCTGGTTAGAGTCGTGATATAGATGTGTGAAAATCTTCCCTAGCACCTTCTGGTAAAATCAAAAAACTGCATCAAAGCTGCTTAAATTTCATGAAATAGGGCTTCATGATTAGATCAAGGGTGACTTTTTTACTTTCATATTTTCACCCAGATTTTTCAAACAATTTGCATAATTTTATAAAGAACAAAAGTATCTTAAAACTGTATAAAATAGAACACAGATACGTAATTTGGATTTTGGAAAATCAACAGGGGGAAAAGGAATTACACTAAAATACTACCGTTTTCACTATTTTTGAGAAAATTAGTTATATAGTATAAATAGGATTGTAAGTAAAAATACCAATGAACTTGGTGTTAGGTCCAAGTCCTGGATAACATTTACTAGCTGTGACCTTGGTCAAAACACCACTATTCTCTCTTATATTCATTTTTTTCCCCACTGGTTTTGTTTCTATTTTCTCTCCAAATTAGTTGTAATCTAATTTCTGTTCTGTCCCTTTGATGAATCTGCTCTTCTAAGACAATGTAATTCACAGTAAATTAAATTAATGGTGTTTTGTGACTATTTGTAGTCTCTGATTCCTAATCAATATTTGCACATATAATTCTCTGTTCTTGCTAGGAATTGAGTATTTTCTTTAAATTTATGGAAACTACTCTTATGTGAATCTCCTTAAGCCTGAGAAACATATTTTCTTCTTCCCAGACTCCCACCCAGCTCACCCTCTCAGTGAAAAAAGTGCATGCTCTGAAGCAAAGTTCCTTAACTCCTTCTTCTCTTGGTTTCACTGAAGGGTTGTGCTGAGTGTGTATTTTACATAAATGCCAAATGGCTAAGGGTGAGAACAGTAATAAGCTGAACAGTAATAACTATAGACTACTGCAGTTATATACAAAATAATTACTAATGCAGTTACATTTTCCAAAAAATATTAAGCTAATTAAAAATTTTGACTTTATAGTGAAAAAAACAGAAAGAAGATAATTGATTAGGATTGCCCGCTGTAAGATAACTCCAGTCATCATTACATTAGATATTTCAATGATAAATAGAGTTGACTTTGAATCAAGATTGGGGAAGAAGTAAGATTTGAAAGTTAGCTCTGTCAAGATAGGGTACTGCTCATGAGTTGTACAAATTAGGGAGCTTTCTTCCTCTTTAATGCTATGGATTATGGTAAAGAGTATGCAGCCTGTATAAAACTTGTGTGCACAAAAGTTTTTTGATAATAATGCTGAAATATTCCCTGAAACCATGTAACAAGCCAAAATCTTGTATATTACTTGAGTTAGATATTTTCTAAGTATTTTAAGAAGCGGATTTAAGATAGCTTCTTAAAATATAACATTGAGTTGTATTATAAACATTATATAGTATGATAAAATAAAATATACATGTTTAAAATAATTTCATAAGTACTTGTTACATTATTCAACTGCTTAAAAATGTCTTTAAAACTTGGATCAAGAAATGTGCTAATTGAGCAATGTAGTTGGTTTTGTACATAGATAGCACACTATTATGGAATTGCCAGCTGTATCACAGGTATTATTTCTCAGATGTCAAATTCAGTATATTTTCAGAAACTTTTTAAAGAGACTGATTTTTCGTTGGAGTCTCCAAAAAAATACAGCTCTGACGATACCTTAACCTTAGTCTGGTAGGACCTGTGTCAGATTTCTGACCTACAGAATTGGAAGATTATAAAGTTAAGTTGGTTTAAGCCACTGAGTTTTGGCAATTTGTTATAGCATCAGTGGGAACCTAAAACAGATTTTGGTACCTGGAACTTGGATGCTACTGTACCTAACGTACAAATGTGGAAGTGACTTTGGAACTGGGTGATGAGAAGAGGCTGAAAGAATAGTGAGGATCATGATAGAATAAGGCTAGATTGCCTTGAACAAAGCGTTTGTGAAAACATGAATGTTAACTCTGCGAGTAAGGATATGGTAGGAAATGGGTGCATATTAGAGAAAACATATATCATCATGAACAGACTGTTTTTAGAAGAACTTTGAAGGCACTGCTAGAGAGAGCTTAGGTGGAAATGGGCTAGACGTCAATTGAAACTAGAGGAAAACTAAGCTGAACGGTGGTCTGTAGTTGTTTGAAAAACAAATTTTGTAAACAACAAACTTGTGTATTTAGCTGAAGAGTTTTCCAAGCAAAGAGTTTGAGGTTTGCTGTGGGTTCTTCTTGCTGCTTATAAGAAAATGTGAGAAGAGATAGAAGAAAGCAAGAATTGTGAAGCAAAAAGAAACCAGTACTTGATTGTTGGGGAAATTCTCAGTCTATCCAGATTGCAAAAATTGTTAAAAGTAGGAGATTCACTGTTAGAAAAGTGCTCTACAGAGAAGCCCAAAAGGTGGACAACCTTTAGTCGGTTCCTCAGAAGGGCCAAAAAATCAAAGTAAGCAGTCACTCAGGGGGCTCTGTGGAGATTAGTCATGCAACTCCGGGGTTCTCTCAGCGACCTCAGAGGAAGCCAGGAACAGATACAAGATCATCCCCGAAAGATTTGTGTGGGAGCTCTTGTCTAATGGAGTTAATCTTTGTGACATACATAGAAGATCACATGATTCATGAGAATTTTATACCCAGTTTGGGCTGACAGGTACACAGAGGACAAAATAAGAGGATTCCAGATTCTCAAAATTATATAGGCCAGAAATAGGCAGATAAAACTACTCAGCTTAAAACACTTGCTGCCTTTCAAGTAAAAGGAAGGATGACTTTGAAGTTGGAGCCACACCTGGAGGAAGAAGCTGTGAAACCACAGGGCAGAGCTCCAAAGTATAGAGGATTATAAACAGGCCTGGAAACCTAGTATGGTTTGACAGGCTGGAATTCAAAATTTCTTAGGACTAGTGATCCCTTTTTCCTTCCATTTTCTCCCCTTTTCAATTGAAATGTCTATAACTGTTTTCCTATGCTTGTCCTATCCTTGTATTTTCGGAGCAAATAACTTGTTTCTTGTGTTTCACAGGTTCACAAATGTAGCGGTACTGTGTCTCAGGATGGGTGACACCTAAGGCCTGCAGATTGAGGACAGGCCATCCCCCATGATGGTGTAAGTCCATTCCTTAAAATAAACCTCTTTCTATATATTTACACGATCTTGTTGGTTCTATTTCTCTGGAGAAAGAACCCTGACTAATGCATATCTCAACATAGTCTACTTCAAGCATATAATAACTTAACAAGAGTTAAATGGAGAAATTTTATTGTTATATGATCCATGCCTTACCTTTGTTTGGTGTGTTATTAGTGGTATACATATTATAGCTACAAATGTTATGAACCCATTTTTATAGTTACTACTTTATAAAATTTTCCCCTATAAAATTTCATGTTTTTAAAGAAGCTGTGAGAAGAAAGAAAGGTAAGTTTATATTTATGGAATTGGTTATATTAACTTTATATTTACCCTTCTGGTTCTGCTCACTTCTTCCTGTGATCTGAGTGACTGTCAGGTATCACTTCCTTACTGCCACACAGTTTTGTTCCACCTTCATCCTTTGTGCTATTATTGCGAAACATTTTACATTCCTGTAGTTAGAGCCCAGCAATACAATTATACACATATTATTTTATGTAATAAAACTGTTAAGAGGAGAAAGGAGAAATATAGGATTTTATTGTCTCTTATTACTACCTACATAATTTCCTTTCTTGACACCCTTTTTTTGTGTGTGTGAATTTGACTTACTAACTGGTGTCACTTGCTTTCAGCCTGAAGATTTTCTTTTAGTAATTCTTTTAAGACAAGTGGGTTAGCAACAGATTCTCTTAGATTTGTTTATTACTGTTGTTCATCATAGATTTATTATTGTTTTTCTTAATTATTTCAATAAATGGATATGTTTAAAATTTCCATTTTAATATTAATAGGATAAATAATGATAGCTATAACCCACATAAACATAGGTTTTGTGGGTCCTCAGTAACTTTTGAGTGTAAAGATGTACTGAGACCAAAAAGTTTGAAACGGTTCAATTACATGGGTGATAGAAAGTCAAATTTCTTGTCCTCTAATACATCCTACAATTTATTAAATTCACACATATCGTGTTTAAATTAAATCCCATAAGTCATTGTAAAGTTTGGCTGTTTTTAGGTAACATCACTCTTCTGCCTCTTCACTTTAGTCAACATTTCAATTTTATTATTATGATTGCCATTTTGTTCAGAGGCTATACTAGTTTTATGGTATCTAAGATGTTCTATGTATATAGTTAATTGAGTTGCCTTGAACTTAGAGCTCTAGCACTTTACCACTTGTTCTGCCAAAAAGGCAAAGAGAATAGTAAGGGAGGTTATAGCATACCTCTTAGGTGTTTGCTAACAGGAAGTAATGACAGGACAAAAGAGAACATAAAATAGTTACGTAGTGCCACTTGTTTTGCCCATTTGGGAAATCAATATTTTAACAATCATATTTTACAATACCCAGGATCATGAGTCTACTGTGCTAAGAAAAATGAAATTTATAGAAGTGGAGACTGAAAACACCAAGTGTATAAAATTTCTTAGAGTATACATCCTGGGGCTCTAAAGAGAGAGCAAACATCCCACTAGCAGAAACTAAGCCAGGAATGATCTTCCTGCTTTTCACTTCACGTGCATTACATTTTCCTTACAGTATTTGATATCCTTCCAATAACATTTTGTAAAATAATATTATGCTGTGTTATTTAGGCTGTTTTAAAAAATCTAGGTTGAAAGCTAAATACTATATATATATATACACACACACACATATATACACATATATATATATATATATATATATATATATATATATATATATATATATATATATATTCAGAATCTTTTTAGGGGGTAATAGGATGCTTTCTAGACTCTCCACTCAATCTGAAATACTTGTTGATTACTTGGTGGAAAAAATTTAGTTAAATTTTCAGGTATGAATTTTACAACATTCAAGGAAACCAATTACTTTACAGTTAAATCTGCAAATCCAGTGGTTTCTTAGGTACTAAAATTACACATCCACATTGTACAACTGTGTTTTTTGTTTTTTGTTTTCTTTTTTTGTTCTCTCATTCGTGAATATGCAGTACTTGGAAAGCATGAAATATTATGCAGTGCTAGGGAAGGTGGCCAACATAAAAAAAAATACAAATATAATTAAATATTTGGACACCAACTACTAGTCCATATTGTGTAAAGATTTGTCCATTCCACTGATGATATAATTTAAGAGGATTAAAATATCTCTGTGGAAGGATGCCAAATGCATGGCCCTTCTTGAGGTAAGCATATTGATTGTTGTCTTTTGGATCAGTATTGAAAAGAAGGCATTAGCAATGTCAAAAGCTGCATCCAAATGCTAGTAAAGGCGGCAAAATATTCATTTTCTATAGGCTCAAAAATGGTGATGTTCTTGTTAAAGCTTTGGTGGTTTATAGTGCACTGCCAAACGGAATGGCTTCCAGAAAATGATGCCTAACACCCATCTTCTATTTTGTAAGAGAAGGACATTTTTTTTTTTGTTTTGCAGACATTAGTTCATCGTATCTTTGGTAGATATAAGGAATACAGATATTCTTGGCCCTGAATCTGTGTGACCACTCTAGAAGCTAACAGTAGGGTCACAGGGGACACGTTTGATTAGTATATTCACACATCTGCATCTGCACAGTATCTAACAAGGAGAAAGCATAGTCCATGCAAATGATGATGATGATGGCCATGATTATAACCTGTAAGTTCGGTACGCAGTAAGCTCACAAAGGTATTTAGATTCCTCCTGGAAAGGTAATGGAAAATTGAGTTTCAGCCCTAGTTTTGGTCTCTTGTTTGTCTCTTGCCTCTGATCTGAAAAGGAAAATCACTTCTACATTTTCACATTAGCCGGTCAGCTTACATGAGTGTCTGCCTAGTGGAAGCAGCCAAATCTATTCCTGACTTAACCTTGGGTTATCTGCACTTTTGGTTTTCACTATCATTGAAACGATTATGGCTTCTGGCTGACCTCATACAGGTAATATGTGTAAGTTCTCATTCGGATCTAAAATATTCTTCACAGGGATACTAGATGAACCACAACTGCCATGTGGTATTAATATAAAGTAGAGCTTATTGGAGAAACTCAGAGACAAGGGGAGCACCAAAGCACATGTGATTCTGAAGTTCTAAGTATCCTACAGAAAGATTCGTTGGGGTTGGACATGGCCAAAAAACATGGAAAGAATGTCACACAAGAGATTCCACGCCATGATTATCTACATGTTTATGGGAGATTTGAAAGGTGGACAGAAACATGTATTCAACCATGTAACAATTAGAGCTTCCTGGTCAAGGAGAAGATTTTGTTAGCACTCTGCTGAGGGTATACGACCCAAAAGGCTATGTCCTATTTGGCTAGATTTTTGTTCAGCTGCTAAATGTAATTCCATAGCCATTCATATTTGCCACTTTTCATTAAAAATTTTATATTAATTTATGAAATTATATAGTTATCATAGTGATGTTTGTAAAATATCAACAAGACAGACACAAAGTAAACGTTCATTGTTGAATTTAATTTTTTTTTTTTAATTAAGGTCTGTCTGAACAATGGACTATCTTTCTCTACCTATCCATCTATGTGAAAAGAAACAAGAGTCAGTGAGTGTGTCCTCTACCTTTTTGTTTATGTAACTAAGAATAATAGATAGGAAAATAATTAGCATTAGATGCACAGTTGTTTAGAAAATATTTGAAACATAGAGTACATTTGGTTAAAAACAGCAAAGAGGACTGTGAATGTGGGAGAAATATGTACTTTTCATTGAACATATTTTCTATTATATGGGTTTTTTTAACCAGTATAATGTACCATTTCATCATTAAAATAAAAACACACAAGTGCAAAGATATTCATTTCTAATACCATTCTCAAATAAAAGGAACCATTGTTCCATGGAGATATAGCCGATTCTAAAGTGGGGCATGGAAAATCAAAGATTAACATGGAACATCTTGCTGTGCCAGTAAGTAAAAAAAAAAAAAATATATATATATATATATATATATATATATATATATATATATATATATATATATATATGATGGTGGGGTATTTTAAAAGGACGCAGGAGCCACATTACAGAGCCCCCAATGGCCAAAACAATAAAATAACTAATATCCTATTGGATTATAACCCAATGTATAAAATAAATACTCATGAGTCCATACTGATGGAAAAAAAAAACATGATCAAATAGATAAATAAAATGGGGAAAAGGGGAGGATAGGCAAATATGTGCAGAATTCTAAATAATTTACATAGATATTCTTTATTCAAGGAAGAGGCCATAACTCGCTCTTTTTAACATGTGGGATACACAAAGTGATTTCCTTGCGAAAAGGAAAAAAAAAAACTAGTAACGTTATAGTGAAGAATTATGACAAGCACTGTGTCATCCAGATGATGAAGGTTAATATCAATAATGATAAGTGATATTGATAGCATATACCTTTGATAAGTTGTGATGAGAATTGCACTTGACCTCTGTGGTTTTCTTCCCCAAAAATGCATGAGCCTTGTCTAACACTGAGAGGAAGGGAAAAAAAAAAAATCAGGCAAACGCAAATTGAAGGACAGCCTATAAGATACCTTATCAGTACTCCTTAAAACTGTCAAGGTCATCAAAAAGTCTGAAGAAAATATCAGTCTAGAGGGTCTACAGAGACATGATGACTAAATGTAATGTTTTACCATAGATGGGATCCTGGAACACAAAGTACATTATCTAAAACTTAAGGAGATCCATATGAAGTATAGACTTCATTAATAATAATTTATCAATATTGGCTCATTAGTGTGACAAATATACCACACTAATGTAAGACGTTACTAATAGGTAAAGCTAGGTGTGGAGTATATGGGAATTCTTCACTAATTTTAAAACTTGTCTGTAAATATAAAACTATTTTAATATCAAATTTTATTTTAATAAGAGAAAAAATAAGATATAGGCATAATAGGTATAGTATTAAAACTCTTATTTAATTTCAAAATGAATGAAAACAATGTATTCCGCAATAAATTAATTAGTATTTTGTATTTGTAAAAGTATATTATACATTTTCCTCAAATGTTTTCAATAAAGAATTAGTACAATTTAATGATAAATACTGTCAATAATAAACTAAGCAAAAGTTACATGGACATATGGTTTTGTTCTCTGTTTAAATATGTTTTTAATAAAACCTGCAGGATGATTTATCAAATAAAGAGAACTGAATATTACTGAAATGTCTTTGAAGTTGTTAAAATGGATTGGCTTCTTTTTCCTCAAGATTTGATCAAAATATGTCATTTTATTCTTCAGCAGAACATATTGTATTTAATTCAAAATACTTATTTTTTGCTATTATGACTTATACAACTCATACTTGATGCTGATTTCCTTGTGTAACAGACATATTGTAGGAAGAATACTACTTCTCTTGCAATATAAACATTTCACAGCTGAGAGATTTAAAACAAACTAAGCAATTAAAAGTTTTAAACATACCAAAGTAGAAACAGTACAGAAATTTGGGGCATACTTTGAACAACTCTAAAGTGTTCTTGTATTTCCTCATACATTAAAAATCCTTCACTGTTAAGATTCAAACATTGATTTATCTGTTTTCAGTAAAGGCATAAAGGAACTCAGTTCAATGACAAAAAGTTTGAAAAGTAGGTTCAATGATACATATATAAAATTAAGTTATGCTTTTCTGTGGGATAACACAGTAAAAGTTGTCACATACATATACATGCAAGCACACCAACATATACAATTTTGGACATTTATTTTCCCTTAATCTGAATAATAACCTAATGCTGACTATAGAGTTTATGTGTTGGGGAACTGCTAACACTCAGAGTGCATAAATCCTTGGAACTTTCTTTTTCATTTTTCCATTCTCTTGGGTCCTAAGCAGTTCAATGGTGCCATAGTTGCACCAGCTGATACAGGAATCCACAGAAGCCACATATCTCAGGGAAAGTAAGTTCATCACTGATCAGTGAAGCTATAATCTTAGGAGAATGGGGCAAATCCTCCTTATTTTTCCAACTTTTTGACCCAGAGGCACAGCTGTGGAAGCATGGGGCAGAGGCAAGGTATCTAAACCCAACTTTCTGACCTGAGGACACAAGAAAGGATTCGCAAGGAACAAGAAAGTAAAGGGGGTTGATGGAAAGGGAGGAGTTTGGTAGAACAATCCTATAAAGTTGAATAGGAATTTCTGGGCTCATGTGTTGATCACTGCTAATTAGCATACTAAAGAAACTAAAGTTAAAAAAAAAGTATTCTGAATGACTTTTTTATCATCTATTTACCTTAACAATATGAACTTTTTATAGTATTTACTCAGATTAAATTTTTTCTTAAAATTGTGTGTAAGTGTAGTTTACGTAAAGTGAACAAAAATTAAATGTACAAATTGATGAATTTATGCAAATATATTCCCTTATATCATCATCACTTTAAGACATTGGGCAATGTGTTATGTTAGATGCTGTTGAGTCGGTGCCAACTCCTGGTGACCCTATGAATGAGTGACATCCACAGTGTCCTGTCCTCAACAGCCCTGCTCAGCTCCTGGAGACTCATGCTTACGGCCTCTTTTAAGGAGTCAATCCATCTCACAATTGGGCTTCCTTTTTTCCTGCTGCCTTTCCTGGTGTTACTGTCTTTTCCAAAGAATCCTGCCTTCTCGTGATGTGCCCAAAGTAAGACAGCTTCAGTTTGTCATTTTTGCCTCCAGTGATGTTTCGGGCTTGATTTGCCCTAAAACGCACTTGTTCGTCTTTCTGGTGCTCCAGGGTATTCATAGAGCTCTCCTCTAACACCGTATTTCAATGAATCAATATTTCTTCTCCTATTGGCCTTCTTCGCTGTCCAGCTTTTGAATCTGTACATAGTAATTGGGAAGACAAAGGTGTAGATGATCTCAGTCTTGGTCTCTAATGACACATCTTTGCTTTTGGTGAGCTTTCCAAATTCTTCCATTGCTGCCCTTCCTACTCTCAGCCTATGCGTGGTTTCTTGGCTGCAGCCTCCATTTGAATTGATGACTGAGCCAAGGTAAGCAAAATCTTAACCAACCCCTTAAGCCTCAAGTTAATCTTTCTGTAAAAGTAGCCAGTATATTAACTTTTATTACCATAGATTTAGGTGCCTACTTTTGAACTTCAAATAAATGTAGTCATACAGCATACAATTTTTTGTGTCTGTATTCTTTAGCTCAATGTAATGCTATGCATACATGTTAGAACTTCAGACAATTTCTCCTTGTTATTGTCTCTGCTATACCACTGTATGAAAATATCACAACATATTTTTCTATTACACTCTTCATGGGTATTTGGGTTATTCCCAGTGTGGTTCTACTAAATAAAAGTTGTATGTGCATCAGAGCACATATATCTTTATGGATAAATGTTTTCAGATTTTTTGGGTAAATACCCAGGAGAGGCATTTCTGGGTCATATGATAATTCTATTCTTAATTTTTTGAGAAACCTCCACACTGCCTTCCATAGCAGCAGCACCAATCTGCATTCCCACCAACAGTGTATGAGGAGGGTTCCTTTTTCTCCACAGCCTCTTCAGTGCTTGTTATTATTTGTCTTATTGATGATAGCCATTCTAACAGGTGTGAGGTGATATCTCATTGTGGCTTTTATTCATTGCAGCTTTATTTACTGTGGCCAAGACATAGAAACAACCAAAATGTGCTTCAATAGATGATTGGATAAAGAAGATGAGGCCTATATACACAATGGAATACTATTCTGCCCTAAGAAAAGATGAAATAGTGCCATTTGCGACCACATGGATGGATCTTGAGATTATTATGCTAAGTGAAATAAGTCAGACAGAAAACAGTGGGATATAAAACTGAAAACAACAAAGGAATAAGACAAACAAATAAATAAAAACTCATAGACACAGATAATAGCTTAGTAGTTACCAGAGTGTATGGGGGGAGAGGGGTGGTAGATGAGGGCAAAAAGGATCCAATATATGGTGATGGAAAGAGACTGTGGGTGATGAACACACAATGTGATATATAAATGATGTATTACAGAATTGTACACCTGAAACCTATGTAACTTTACTCACCATTGTCACCCCCAATAAACTTTATTTTAAAAAAAGCTGTATGTACATTCCTGTGTATATCTTTCAGTGGACATGAACATTTGTTTACGTAGGGTACACATCTAGGAGTTGAATTGCTATTTCAAAAATGGCTGAATATCAGAATTACATGTTTGACCTAATACTATCTGGTTAGCACTTTTTAAATAGTATCTTTTGATACCCATCTATTACCCCCTATTAACTATACATCGATGAATTTATTCTATTTTCGCCTTTCTCTTCTCATTGTCTGTATTTTAGGTCAGTAATTTCTAATTTGTCAAAATATTTATTCCTTATTCTTACTCCATTATCTCCAACTTTTGTCTTAGTCATAAATCTATAATTGCATATATTAAATGCCTACTATCAGTTCTTTTGCTGAAGTTTCCCCAGTCATGTTTGTGTTGGAATATGCTTACCTTTTAGCAGATTACTCAAAAAAAGTTTGTTTATATAAAATTTGCTCTTTTCCCTAGGGGATCAGGGGATATTTTTTTTCTTTCTTAATTTCTAATAATGCACTTAGTCTAGAAACATTACTAGGGTATGTCTTTCAGTCAACTGTTGATGGTCACTTTTCTTAGGTATATGTTTGGCCCTGTCAGTATATAAATACAAATATTTTAATTACAGAGATTTTTCGTGGATTGTAGTTATAATTATTATTCCTTCCTCTTTTTATTTTTCTTCTTCAGAATCTCCAATTACATATATACTTGATCTTTGCTTCTCTTCAATTTGAACTACTTTTCTCACTTGCCTTTTTAAGCTATCTTCCACTTTCATTATCTTGGTTTTCTTACTGTATTTTTCAATGTCCCTTATTCATTTTGAGTTGAATTTATTCCCCTTATAAATCTTGAGATTTGATCTTTATTTTTTATATAATTTTGCCTTTTCTTCATTTCTGATCTTAAATTCAGTCACTATTTTGTATCTTCCTAGATTTTGTCCATCTACGTGTGTAGTTTTTGAAGTTCTCATTTATGCTGTTTTCCCCCCTTAATATTTCCAAATACTTGCTTAAATATATTACATTGAATTTAACATTTTCTGTTTTCTTCTGCTTTTTTTTTTTAGAGGAATTTATCTGTTGAAATATTTTAATTCTCACTTTCTATTATCTTTTTAATAGTTATTTGCCCAGTTTTATATGTTTCTTGTTGTTTCTTTTGGGGGCAGCAGTTAGGGGTTAGAGGTATCTACAAGTTCAATACTATCTATCAGTTCAATACTACCCTCTTCAGTCAATACTGTGACATGAAATTTTGTTTTTTAACAACGTTTTCCTTTGGAGGTGCGACATAGCATTTAGTGTGTCTTTCAGCTCTGTGTTTTGCTTTTGTTCCTTCAGGATCCCTTAATTTTCTCCCCTTTCTATTATCTTTCTATTCACTTTTGCATGTCCACACATTATTTTCCCTTTCCTATTTACTTCCTAATCTCCCAGGAGCAATTGATATTTATGATGCCACCTCAGTTACTGTATGTGTTCAAATGTTTTCCCTTTATCCCCTGCTAAGATCTGTCATGTCTCAGACTTTTCAGGTTTTATCTTTTTTCTTGCATGTAGCAAAAGGAATTTTTGTTCCTGGGATGATGTTTTCTGTGCCCCTTACTCTTGAGCCCTCTTTTGCTTACAGTCTCTGCAGGTTCTGTTTCTTCTCAATCCAGGGCCCTGGTATGAGCCATCTACTGCAATATCATGTCTATTTCTCTACTTATGCAGAAATGGAGGTTTGTAGTGGCCTGTATCTCCTGATATGCTGAGGTAGTGGTTATCTTCAGTTTTATTTGCTTTCTTTGTCGACCTGTTTGGTTTTATGGAGGATATACAGAGAAACTCAGGTTTAGCAAACCAAAATTATTTTAGAATGACCTAGAAAGTAAAGACATACATTTTTATTGGTGCAGAATTCTTGTGCATCTTAAGTTTAGAAAATATCAAACTCAGTGAGAAGTAAAACTAAAGAGATGAACATTGTGAATATTCTGATGCTTATATAGCATTTTATGAAAAAAATGCACAAATGTACGTGTGCAGGTATATTATTAATAACTTGGATCATGTCATATAACTATTTTGAATTTTTTCTTTTAATGATATATTTTTGCAATATTTCTGCTATTGTAATGTTTTTCAGCATGATTTCCCATAGTATTTTATAGAATGTATCTTAGAAATATTACTCATTATAGATTGCTACACGTCAATATATTTATGCACACTATCTAAAAGTAATCTTGATGTTATCATAAAACAAATGCAAAATAAATACCACAATAGATAAAGATTGATTTTTCAAGTTCAAAAGATAGTTAATATTGTTTTATTTGTGACCAAGGTAGTTATATTTGTTATTAAAAGATGGTTACCTTTTAATATTAATATTATAATTAATTGTGGGATAATTTATGTTACAAAAGGTATTTTAAACACCTTTGAAAAATCTCGGCAAAAAGCTGCAATAATCAGCATTTCTGTAAAATTTTAATAACGGATAAACACTGCTGAGTTGTTGGGTTTATTATACCATCTGTTCAATCTATTTTTCAGTCTGTTGTAATACATTACTAAATATGTCTCCAATGCTCATATCCTACCCACAACAAATACATAGGAGATTTCTTAATGTAAAAACAATTTTTTACAACCTTATTCATTTAAATCCAGAATGTGGTAATCAGCTCAGTCCAGGTAAAATTAATCTTCTTATTATCTTTAAGGAAATAGCCAATAGTGTTGACTTATTACCCTGTTTCCTTTCACTGCTTAAAGAGTGACTTTCTAGCTTTTATATCATGTCTGCTGTGACTCTTCTATTGTCTGCACTAAGCAATAATATGCAAGTCACATTTCTGCTTTCCCAATTTCATTGGCTAGGATGTTTTCTGATGACACTGGTACACTGGAAATAGTACATAAAGTTAAATGGCACATAAAGTTAAATCATATTCCTTTTCTCTCTTGAATCTGTGTCTAATAGAGATCCTGGGTAGGATATATCTTGAATGACTAGGGCAGAGTCTTTCTCAGTAATCTTCAGCACTTGATGAATATCTCCAAAGGAGTATAAGATATTTGGATTCAAAATACTGAGTTAGTTCATTAGGTACTATATCATTTTTCCTGTGTCTGCTGTAATGAATTACTATAAACTTGCTGGCTTAACAGAAAGTTATTCTTTCAACAGTTCTGGAGGACAAAAGTCTGAATCAAGGTGCCAGAAGGGCTCTCGTTTCTCCAAAGTTTCTAGAGGTCAATCCTTCCTTTCCTCTTCCAGATTCTGGTGGTACCACGTATTCCTTGGTTTGTGGCTGCTTAAATTCAGTCTCTGCCTCCATTGCATACATGGAATAAATCCCATGTGATAATTGTGTGTAATTCTTTTTATACACTGTTGGATTGCATTAGCTAATATTTTGAATATTCTGCATCTATGTTCATGAGAGATATTAGTGTGTAGTTTTCCTTTCTTGCAATGTCTTTGTCTAGTTTTTGTATTAAGGTGAATTCTGGCTACATAGAATGACTTGCTTTTATTTTCTGAAATAGGGCATGGAGAACAGTATCATTTCTTGCTGGCACTGCAGATTTTCTGTGACACGGTCACAGCCTCCATTGTATTTATGGCTTAGGTCATCCCAGCCCTCAGTCTCCATTTAGGGTCATTTGACCCCTTACTGCAGTGAAGGACCTTCAGAAGAGCCCTTCCGTAGACTATCTTTGTCTCCCACAATGAGCACACCAGAAAAGCTGTTACCTAAATTGCAGGAGTCTAGGGAAATTGTGAGCATAATCCTTGGTGGGACATTTCTCTGTTGGCCTGCTCCAGATTAATGCAGGGACACTGAAAAAGGCAGTCTCCTCACAGAATCCAAAATGGGGACAGGAAAAACATCTATTGTCTTATTTTGCTCAGGATGTCACAGCAAAATACCACAGATTTGGTGGCTTAAACAACAAAAATGTATTTTCTCATAGTTGTAGAGGCTGGAAGTCCAAGATCAAGGTGTCAGCGGTGCTGATTTCTCCTGAGGCCTCTTTCCTTGGACTCCCTTTTGCTGCTTCTAGGTGTTGTAGATGGTTGTCCCTCTGTGGAAGTGCACCCCTGGTGTCTCTGTATGTCTAAGTTTCCTCTTCTTATAAGGTCACCAGTAAGATTGGATTGGGGTCGACACTGATGGCCTCATTTTAACTTAACTACCTCCTTTAAGAGCCCCCATCTTCAGATATAGTCACATTTTGAAGTACTGGTTAGGACTTCAATATATGAATTTGGGGCAGAGGGATACAATCAACCCATTATCTATCTGTCTGTCTACCTACCTATCTATTTAATCTATCATCTAATCATCTCTATTCTCTCTATTCAAATAGCAGGCATTTTTATCTAAAAAGGACTTTGTTATTTTCTTTCACCGCGCCCCCCTTCATTTTTTTTCCCTCTCTTACTCTAAGAAGTAATAGATTTTTAAAGTTCCCCCTTTCCCTTTTTTGATTTCCTAAGTCAGACCCTCCTATAATATTTCCAGCCACTTGAGAATATGGAGATAGGAGAATTTAAAATATACACTGAAAATATTATTATAATTACAATTTATCCTATTCTTGATGATAAAACATCAGATATTAATATATTAAACAATTCTTATATTTATAAAATAATCCCAATAAACACTTTTTGAAATGATATATAAATGGAAAACAACTGAATTAACAATTTTCAGTTATAACTGAAAATATAAACTGTGAATAAACAAAAAAAGATACTTTTTAAAACTTTTGGATGCTTTTAACATTTTTAAAGCCTCAACAATTATTGGTTTTATAATATGAAACAGCACTATAAACTATATCAAATAATAATTACATAATTTTCCTCAGTAGATAAAAGTTTGTCTTAGTCTCCTGGGTATGGTTTCCTATGGTAGTCTAGAATTTTTCCCCACATCTCAATGGTATGTTTAAACATAGTTTAAAGTTTCTCATAAACTGTGAATTTCAGTATTTGAGTTTGCCCCAAACACTGAATTGCATTCTGTGAAAATATGTACAAGGAGGATTAAAAATAAAGAGGATTTTCAAAACATAAAGCTATCAAATCTAACTCTACATCGGAATTTTTCATCTTCATTGGTAAGTATTGTGCAAATGCCTGAAACTGAGTTTAGCTTAGAAAGAAAAAGTCTCATCCTGTTAAGAATAAAAAGGATTCAGCTGAAATGATAACAGAATAAATTTGACTATGAACTAAGAGAAAATAGAGTTTCAAAATAGGTATGATTTTGAATCCAGACTAATATTAAAACAAACCAAAAGACTTTACCCAACAAGCCAAATTGAAGATACACAATGATAGTTTTATATTGCAGTAACAATTTCTCCATAGAAAGATTTTAATATCATATTAGCAAACATTCTTGGGTTTTACATACATCTTAAATGCACCTAAATAAGAAAAGATGCAAAATCACAAAGGTTACTTATTTTTTACCTATTCCTAGAGTTGTCATAATTGGACAATGGGAATCAAATCAGTTAATCACTGACAAAAGATCACAGAGATTTTAGCATATTATAAATGACCAACAAAGAATAATTTGCACTAAGGTGTGTGCCATATGCAACTCTCTCTGAGAACTGATATATATGAATATATATATATATATATATATATATATATATATATATATATGTATGTATATATATTATACACACATAGATATATCACTATATATAGTGAGATATATATATATATATATATATATTTTCCATATATATATATATATATATATATAGAGAGAGAGAGAGAGAGAGAGAGAGAGAGAGATAATACCGTAGGTAGGTAAGTAGGTAGTAGAAATGTAGGTAGGTAAATAGACAGATGGTTGGAAACGTAAATGTGCAGGAAGGAATTGAAATAGATTCTTTGAAAATGTTTTAGGAATTTAGTATTTAGGGGTCCTAAATACATGTGTGAAAGGGATAGGAAGAAACAGCTTGGTGCCAGTGGTGTTTTTCCCCACATATTTGGAAATTAGAACTGCTATCATTAAAAAGTAGAAGCATTAGAATGAGTACGTAAGGTCTAGAACTGATTACAATAGCAATTACAGAGACCTTATTTCTCAAGCCTTCTCCTAAAGATACTTTAGTTCTCCTAAAGATCTACAAGCCCAGCATGAGGTTCTTCTTCCCCTTTTTATGTCTTAAACAAACCTACCTTTCCTTTTCTCTTAAATATGTGATTTTAAAATTTGTTTAAGAATCTTTTGAGAGCAGTTTTGGGTTCACAACAAATTGAGGGGAAGGTACAGAGATTTCCCAAATAGCCCCCGCCCCCAACACATGCACAGCTTCCCCCATTATCAACGTCCCCCATCACAGTGGTACATTTGTTACAATTGGTGAACAGGACACATCATAATCACACAAAGTCCATAGTTTACACCATAGGGTTCACTCTTGGTGTTGTACATTCTGTGGGTTTGGACACATGTATAATGATACGTATGTATTCAACATTATAATATGGATTTTCATGCCCTAAAACTCTCTCTGCTCCACCTATTCATTCCTCTCTCCCATGATACCCCCCTGAAAACCCTGATCTTTTTATTATCTCTATTGTTTTGCCTTTTCCAGGATATCACAGAGTTGAAATCACACAGTATAAAGACTTCTCACATTGCCTTCCTTCACTTAGTAATATGCATTTAAGGTTCCTCCATGTCTTTTCATGACTTGATAACATATTTATTTTTAGTGCTGAACAATATTTCATTGTCTGGATATACTGCAGTTTATCCATTCACCTAATGGAGGACATCTTGGTTACTTTCAAGTTTGGGCAAGTATGAATAAAGCTGCTATACATGTCCAACCTTGGTTTTCCTACCCATCAGAATCCATGACTTAAAAAAATTAGTCAAAACTGACCTAGGAAAACTTCATTGAATCAAAAGCATCAATGCTATTCATTGTAAGCCTGACTTTTTTAGAATTTTTGGAGTAGCATATATTGGTTTGAGTAGCATTCGATCTTTTGGATCCTGAGACATACACAAAAACCCTCAAATATGCCTTCGGCTTATAATCCATATGGCCAGAGCTTTTTACTCTGCCATAATGAACACTTCAGATGTCCTATCGGTCAGGAAAGAATTTTCAGCTGTCACTGGGCTATAGGGTTTGATGAATACAGGTTTTTTGTTTGGCCATCTGCTCCAGGGAGGAAGAATGAATACCATTATCTTTGGTGACTGTATGTTTTCCAGGTATTTTGAAGGGTACAACATCAATAAGTTCATCCTTTAGCTTCTTGGCCAGTGTGCAAGCCCAGTGAGGACTCATCCTGTTCCAGTAGAGAAACAGCACAGGCAGCAGCCACTTGGTCTACAGTGTGGCTCATGGTCTCACTGGTGGGGAACTCAGCCTCTGCAAGAAGCTCAAATGGTAGGAAATTCAATCTGAACTGACAGATTAAAGTTAATTGCTGATCCAGATCCTTGGCCTGATTGAGATCAAGAATCACTTTGCTCATGTGACAAATAGAGGTGTCAGACACTAACCCTACACCACCTACCATGACCACATCATACTGGCCAAAAATGATCAAGCCAACTTTGTGGTTATGGCTTGGTTGGTGGAAATGCAAGCCATGGTGACGAGTGTGAGCAGGAGTCTTTCTAGTCACGCTGCTTTTTGTCACTTCCTGTATAACTTATACTAAATATGATATAATCAACAGGTTCCTTTGAGAAATTGATCCAAAGCAATAAATTCGAAAAGCACTGCTCCAGCCAAATCATGTGGCATCAGGTCTTTACACAAAGTGCCTGATAGCAAAAACGGACTGCAAACACCATCTACCACCACAGTATTCCTTATACTGTGCTTGGCTAAGGTCTTCTTTGATTTGGACTGTACCGCTGGGTCAGGTCATAGCTGGGAGGAACAGCTCAGAGGTCTTAGAAAAATTAAGTGCCCATTTTAATGTACTGGGAAGATTTTTAAAAGTGTATGTCAGGAGGGAAGTTATCCCAAAAGCGTGTAACCTTAGTGCGCATCTGCTCAGGATCCTGCTGTAGGTAATGTTTGGACCCAAGTGACATGACTGACGGACCAAGAGTTGGGTTGAGTCTAGAAAGGACCCCTCACACCTGCCTGCGGGATCCATGGGTATAATGTGGAATCTCTGGTCCTGCTCCCCACATAAGAATGCAGGATATGGTGAGGCCAAAAAGGAACACCAACAGAGCCATGGAGGGGGGTTTCATACCATTGTATTCTCACTGGCGGCTGGGTTGGAGACACAGAAAGCAGGAGCTGCAATCCACCATCCACTTCTCTGCCAACCAATTCAACTCCACTTGCTAGCCACAATCCACGCTTGCTAGTGTAGCCACGGCAGTTATATTAGTGGCTAATGGCTAACTTGTTGCACTTGATGGCCAACTAGTTACAGCTGATGGCCGTCTACTACCCGAGCCAGCACATTTCCACATGAGGTAGAGAGCCTGGACACTGCTCTCTCAGACTGTGTCCCTACAATGGGCTTCTGGGGACCTCGAGGGCTGCCTGTCAGCTACCTGACTGGAAATCCCAGGATCTGACCTGTTGGTGTTGGCCCCCTACTTCCAGAAAAGAGTCATTTGTACCCCGCTAGCCAGAAGTGAAGGACACGTTTAGGGCGCCTGACATGAACTCAGCATCAACAGGAGGATTTTAGTCAGGCAGTAATTTGGGAGCCTGGCTGGGCGGGGCTGTGGGAAGAAAAGTGCTCTGGTCCGCAGCTGGGACTTGAAGTGCTTTCCACTTTCATCCTTTTCTGCTGGAGAAGCTGGCCTCCAGGGCAGTTAGCAGCCTCAGATGTTTCTGCTGCCAGGATGTCCAGCTGCTTAGGTAAGTCCTAGCAGAGGGCACCCCAGCCCTGTGCACAACTCCTGTGGAGACTGGGTTGGCCCCAAAGCTGCATCTTCCCCTCTCAGTAACTTTTTAAAAACATTTCTGGTAAGACGAGTCTCCTGGCTTTGTTTGTCTGAAAAACTCTATTTCTCCTTCACTTTTGAAGGATAATTTCATAGGGTACAGAATTCTAGGTTCATGGGGGTTTTTTTTCTCCCTCTCTTGCTCTCAACATTTTAAATATTTTATTCTCTCTTGAATGGTTTCAGAGAAGTTGGATGTACTGTTTATCTTTGTCTGTAGATAAGGTGGTTTTCTTGTGACATCCCCACCCTCAAGAATCTTACATGATTTTTTTTTATCCTTTGAATTTCTGAAATTTGAAAATGATATGCCCACGTATACTTTTGTTGGCATTTATTCTGCTTGGTTTTCTTAGTGTTTTCTGGATCTGTGGTTTGGTTTCTGACATTAATTTGGGGAAATTCTCAGTTATTACATTTTTTTTTTTAATTTTTCAATTATAGTTGACTCAATATAGTATTAGTTTCAGGTGTGGTTAGACAGTTAAATACCTAATGAGGTGCTCACCCTGATAGGTCAATATTATCCGCCTGACACCATACATAATTATTACAATATTATTAACCATATTCCCCATGCTGTACTATACATTCCTGAGACTATTTGGTAACTGCCAATTTATACTTCTTAACTCTCCATCTTTGTTTCTTCTTTCTCTCTTTCTTAGACTTTGGTTAACTGCTTTCCCTGAAGAACAGGTTTTGTTAATAAGAACAGAGGCTGCCCTGGAGGATTTCAAAATTGTTCGTTTCCCCTCCCCCTGCCAGAAGACGAAGGGATTTTTCTCTAATTTGCTGTGAGAACTTAATGGAATTCCTCTAAGTAAATCTTACAGTGTTGTGAGGGACCCCTCTATGACTGGGTTGCCCTGGAGTTTTAACTCAGGCTGATCTACACTGATCCACCAGAAGTTTTTCTATTGCAGTGCAAGTTTCCTAACCCCTCCTCTTCCCTCTCTGGTGCTCATGGTGGTTTTGTCTCAGGATCTCTGCTCAAGTCAGTGGATATTCCCCTGTATTCTGTCTCTCTCTCTCTAGTCTTGGGGGCAATGGTTTTCTCTGTGTCCTTCCCTCTCTTAGGGATCTAAGAAGAGTTTTTGATTTTTCAATCTGTTCAGCTTTTACATGGCGAGTTTCATGATCCTTACATGCAGAACCAGAAAATAGACCCTAAAAATGTCATGTTAAAATAGGTTGCTTGGCCACTATTTAAAGCCTATCTAACAAGATCTACATCCTTGCCTTGCTAGAGATATTGTGGCACTGCACCAATGTTACCTAAGCCAGGATTCTAAAATTATTCTGGACACTCAGTCCTCCTATTACCTGTCTCACAAAGGAACAGAAAGCACTAGAATAAATTGGTATTTAGGGATCTTCTTTATTTGCACTCAGTGATGAAGCAATGGCCTTTACCCTTTCTCTGTATTTATTGTCTGCCTAGAAACTGAATGTATATATATATCTTGTTCCCAGAAGCTCTCTGGTAAATATCTTAACATAGTGTGTGTGTGTGTGTGTGTGTCTGGTGTGTGGAGAGAGTCACCGAGCAGGCAAGTTAAGTTATTCTTGTATTATAATTTTTTTCACTCGAACCCCATCTCTCAGGCCCTAGCTTCTTGTAAAATTAGATTAAATTACTATAATCCTTTTCACCCCTTCTTTCTTTATCTCTCCTAATAGCCTCGACACAGATTTTTTAAATAGTAAAAGGTTGAACTTATTCTCTATTGGGGGCAAGACAAAGAGAAGAGAGAAATTCTGAGCCATAATTGTGGAGTCAAACCTAATGATTCTGTGATTTCACAAAGGTGAGAGCCTCCATTCTCCATTAAGAATGCCTCAAAACACTGTCACTAGGACTCCTCAATACTGGTCTACTACCCACTTGTCCCAAAATGTACTGAAAAATGGTTAGTATCAGGTATTCATTATTCAAGAAACCTTTTTTGGTTGAAGAATACATAAATAATTTAGTCTGTCTACTTATAAAAATGTCCAATTGATGGTAAGTACGTACAGTGTCACTATATATTTATTGTAACAATTATTTATTTAATTTCAGTGTGGTAGAATATATTTCTTCTTCACTTTGTGAAAGTTTTATTTTAAAAAAAAATTGCATATTTCTGTCGCTTTGTGTTCTAGATTAAACATTAGTGTTTCTGCCTTATTGATTTGCAAAAAGTAGTGCTATCCAACAGCTCTGCACAATCACCAGTGTCCTACGCCCAATATTTTACTGGACTTTAGGGACCGTTTTATGCATTTATCACTCTTTGCTGCTATTCAGCAAAATGCCACGACAGCATTTGTAAAGCATACAGAGACCTAAAGAACCCTATGTGGTGTTTTTCACTCTGATTGATTTTGGGTATATAACTGCTCTCCAATGGATAAAAAGCAAGAAAGTAATTTTGCTTTACCAAATAGCTCTCAATGAAAGTGATCATTGTATTTTCTTATAGGAAAACAAAGGAGGTCCAGGGGATTTTTTCAGTGATGTCTATTCACTTAATCCCTGACCAATAACCTTGTAAAAATCAAAGAACTGATTCTTTCCACTCCCAGTACACACATTTTATTTAAAGACATCAATAAACAACTCATCAAGAAAAAAAAATGCAAACTTAAAAATAAAAATGTATATACATATGTAAGATCTTTGTCCACATGCATATAGTCCTATTTTAGAAAATAGAAATCATATTGCATGTTTACATTTGTATATTATAATTTTCACTCCACTAAATATGAACATTTTCATATTTCTAAGTAACATCCCTGCTACAGTACAGCTTTTATTATGGGGTTGTATTAAAATTTATTAAATTAATCTATTGCTGAATGTTTATGCTATTTTTAAATCACCAATCTTGGTATTAACATTATGTTTGATACATACCCCAAATTTTTCTCGTCTTCAGACATCACCTTGGTAGATCGTGGTAGCTTTGACTGGAGCTGTGACCCAAACATTCATTTGTGATGTGTCTGAGCCCTGGTAATCATGCTTTTTTCAAACCAAGGTTGTTGTTTCTGTCCATGTATACTTATGGTAGGTGAGTGGGTACAGGAAGTACTAGAATGGATCACCTGGGTTCTACCCATGTTCCTTCCTGCCATCCTTATGGTAAGGCACCATGACGATGATTTCTCTTTGATCTGCTGGTCCAAAGAGATCTTTGCAATATTACATTGTCAGAGTGTGTCCTTTTGGGGGACCAGTACCTCCACCTGTGTCACTGTCGTACTGCCCACTTCACCAGTTTAAGAGAGGCTGATGACAAAGACTGGGTGTCAGCAACTGTCTGAAGTAATTTTGTCTACATAGTTGTTCACCCTCTTCTATGGTGATAGTCTCTGGCGAGCATTAACCTGCAATACAAAAATATCCATTCTATGTACGGGCTCCTGTATGTTCAACCACATTATTCTTGTCTACTTCCATATGTGTTTTTATAGTAGGTCTAACTTCTCTTTTCACATAAAGTGGACATACAGATGCATTGCTTGCAACTCTGAAATATTGAATACTTTCCCTCCTTACTGTCATTCAAGGCCATGTTGAAATGGGGCTGAAGTACGTCTGGCACCAATTTTCATCTTGCACCCGTATTCTGAGATGGAAAACCCATTACTCAAGTTGAGAGCTTTTCCTCCTCCTTTAGCTACTCAAATGGGACCTCCTGCTGTCCAATACCACCAAAAGTGAAAACTTGGAAAGGGCCACTGATGCAACTGTGGTAGATGACTGGAGGGCCTGGGATGTCTGGTCACACAGGTTATTCATGCCCTCTTGTCCTCTGGAGGCATCTTTTTCAGGTTATAATAGTCAGATGCTTGGCCTGATCAAATTATGATTTACCAGGTCTTACAGAACTGAATTCAAAATAGACAGTTATGTACACGTTGTCACTTAGAGCATCGTAGTTAAACATTCTGATTCTATCAGGCAGTTTCTTAAAACATTTATAATTTTCTGGTTCAGGTGGACGGCCTTGTTCCTGAACCCAAAGGGCTTATATAATGATGCTCTAGTTGTAACATGTTATAAGCTCCATGTTTCCACCATAGGTGGCTCAAACACCAAAGAATCTTCTGAGTTGATGACCCAGTTGGCAGGGCTACTTGCCCTGCACCCTGAGTCTCTCTCTGAAGTGCTCCTTCCTCGCCTGGGCCACATTCAGTTGTTGGCTGCCTTCCTGGTTATCTGCTATGTGGACCAGAGCAGGATTATTAGGTCAATGAATGTAAAGCACAACACTGTATCTTTGAGTTTGGAGAAGACGTTATAACACTTCCGTCTCTAATCCTTGGTCCCCCCAAAAGTGGCAGGTTTTCAAATCTTCCTAAGGTTATCCCGCATTCTCTGGGAATTTGTCTTACCAAACATCCAGTATACCAGTCACCTGTTGCTTATGTTGCCAAATCAGCATGATTCCATTGGTGTAACAAATCATTATAATTTTAGTGGGGTATCCAAGTTGTGCAAAGCATCTCTTCAGATTATGTCATGAACAAAGGTGTGAGAGTTAACAGAGTCCTGATGCAAAGCTGTGAGTAAATATTGTCTGTCCCACATGATTGTGAACTGTCCCTCATCTTTCTAATCTAAACTGCAGAGAAATTAGTCAAGGAATCACTGGCCAAATACTATGTATCTGAAGCTTCAGTAAGACACTCCAGCACTGCTGTCAGGCCTGGCATAGCATCTTCTATCTGGCTGCTGCTGTGCTATAGCAGTCTATCATCACTGTCCAGGATCCATGCAGTGTTCACAGTAGCCAGACTGGAGAATTCAGTGCTGATATTACAGAGACCACCTATGACCCCTGCAGCTTTCACACTGTGGTGGTGCTCTGTACCGGACTGTGTTCCCCCAAATTCCTAGGTTGAAGCTTTATTGCCCAGTACTTCAGAATGTGATTGTATTTGGATGTAAAGAAAGAGTTAAGGTAACATTAGATTATAAGGTGGGCCCTAATCCAATATGACTGCTGTCCTTATGGGAAGAGGAGATGTACATGCAGAAGGAAGGCCATGTAAGGACACAGGGAGGAGGTGTCCATCTGCAGGTCAAGGACAGAGGTCTCCAAAGAAACCAAACCGGCTGACTCTTGAGCTTGGAACTTTAGCCTCCGTCACTGTAATTGCTAAATATTTGTTATTTAACAGTCAGTCTGTGATATTTTGTTACGGCAGACCTAGCAAACTAATACAAGTGGTGATACTAATCTCTTGTCATTACTCCTGCACATGCAGTGCTGTATATGCTTTACTATTTTGGATAGGGAGGGCAATTTTAGAGATTTTTTTTTTTTTTTTTTCTATTTGGTGTTCTCGGAAAGATAGCTCTTTATCCACAGACCAATGATCCAATATGAAGTTTAAACCAATTACTAAGTATATCAATTGCAATTATGCATTCAGTGACTGGAGAAATAACTGCTGGGTGGATTCTTGGAATCTTTGGGTCCAATATGAGCCAGGCTTAGCAAAGATTCCATTTCTTACCTTGCCTCATAAGCTCTTACTCTACCAGTGGGCCAAGTATGATGCTTCGAAGCTCTAAGTATCAGTGTCAGAACCTATGTACAATACCCTTAAATGTAAATATTATGCTTTCTTTGGAGTATAGTTATCTGAGTGAATGATCATAGGTCCCTTTAAGGGAAGAACTAGTCATTTGAGCTTATATTTGCATAGCACTATAAGTGTCTTCCTCTCTGGGACACAGACACCTCTTCAGTTCATGGGTTCTGGGTCTAAATTCTGAGAACTTAATAAGGGATCATAGCTTTTTTATTGAGGTAGCTGTCCTGAGTCTAGTGTTCCGATGGTCCTTCTTCTTTCTGGTTGTACATGCTTAGTAGATTCTCTTGGCTGTGTCTTATTTTATTCCTAGTGCACCATTTCTACAACTCCCTGTGGGAAGCTTACCTGTCTTTATGGTGATTGTGACCCTGCTGGTTTCTGATATTCAGGCTCTCACTATTCAGGCTTCTGTTACTTGGTGACCTCATCATTCCTATGAATATGAACAATTTCATCTTTGTGAATTCCTCTCCTGTTATCACTGGTCTTCAAAGGAAGTCTACCATTGAGCTTCTTAGTGGTACTGGTAAATTGGGCATTTGGCCTTGATGTGGAACATGATCCTCTAGGGATATATCTGGGTTTATATATTTCCATTCTAGCTTTCCCACTTCTCTCGGCCTCTTCATTCTTTCCATTTCGCTCATTTTGGACTTCTTTTTCTTGAGGATTCCAACGGCCACTCTAGTAGGGAGTTTACCCCCATTCACTGCTGTGCTTGCTAGAGGTCCCAAAAAAATACCCTTAAATCAATGAATTCTTGCTTAATCCAGTCTTACATTTGGAATTCTCAAAAATCCAATCCATTCACATGCCCTAGATTCCTATGGGAACATGCTAGCTAATTCTTGTAGCTCTTTTAGTGAATGATAACTTTCCTCTATCATCAGGCCGCATATGTCCTCAGAAGTGTTGTGGGATTTAACCCTAGCTATTAACCTGGTGTTCAAAAGAGGAATCTTCTTTGGGAAGTATCTGTTGACTTGACAGGAAGAGCCCTCTGCAGTAACTACTAACACTAGATGTGTTCTAACTCTTAAGAAGGAAGAATGTGTCAAGCTCTGAGGGCTCAGAGGGAATCTTCAGAACAAAACATCCTTGGAGCATCCTTATAGATTTACCCATTTCATGTTTCAAGATCCCAGAAATTCCCAGCCACAGCAATGATCAAAGCATGACAGACCTCCTTTAGCTGAGCATTAAATTTCATATGTAAAAGTCTCTGGCATCCTGTGGCTCTGTAAGTTCCTCAGTGTTTTGATCTGCTGTGTCTGTTTTCACAGAAGAAGATAGTAAGAGGCCTCATATTTAGCTTATAATGTGCCTCATAGTCATCAATTCAACATAAGAACAACCAGTCAATTTCACTGTCCTTCTAATCACAGTTCCTCCTCCCCCACCCCCATATTTTTCAAAATGCCTGAAATATTGTACCTAAAGGGGAATTTCTCTATGTTAGGATGTTTTCTCAGGTCACCTTGCAACACACTAATTCGTTAGCAATTTGGCCACCACCTTTTACTAGGGAGTGTCAGTGACCACATACTCCTCAGAATGGCAACTTTTTGCATGCCTGGTGGTGAATGAGTGAGTTCCAAATCCTCGTTGCCTGTTTTCTTAGACAACTCTTAGATATTCTGAGAAGCAGGAAACAAAGATGAGATTACATGTGCAAGAGATGTATTCATGGAATCGACTGTTAAGGACAATTAGCAAGAATCCAGAGTCAGGGAAAGCCTTAGACACCATGTAGGTTTTCTGTCAGTGAAGGAGAGAGGTAGGTAAGGGGCCAGTCGGAAGAGATACAAAGTGTAACAAGTTCCAGAGCAGGTTCAGCCAGACTGAAGGGGTGTCGTTGAGCCAAAATTTCCAGTTGGAGGAGTCTCGTGTCTCACAGGAATGGAACTGCATCAGTATCACTGCTGTGCCTAGTCACTGGTGGGGAGAATACTTTGGAAAGGGTGACCATGTTGTGAAAGTGTGATGGATCCAGAAAGTCAGCAGCTGCAGTCATCAATCAGTTATGTTCTCTGTGGAAGGAAATCTGAGAGGCATATTTTCATGGCTCCCACTGGTGCTGTCTAATGTTCAATGGAAAATTATTCAGTGTCCCCCATTTCCAAAGCCTTTAATTCTCTCCAATTCAAGGCGTTGTAGAGAGACCCTGCTAGGCTTTTCTCTACATACTCCCTACTTCCTTTTGAAAAAACGTTTGAGTTTGCTTTTTATGGTCTTTTAAAGTCTTGACTTAATAGGGACAGAATTCCCTATTCTAGGAGCTTGGGGTAGGAAATGACAGCCTTTTCTGATTTTGTGTTTATAGACATACAGGGTTTTTTGTTTGTTTGTTTGTTTTTCTTTCTCTTTTCCTTGATCATTTATTTCTCATTTTGGAAAGGAAGTTAGAGGACTTGTTCATGTTTTCATTTTTCTCAGAAATTCCCCTGATCTCTGTTGAATCCACAAGCTTATTCAATGTCTAACTGAACGATGAATCTTGTCGTTACTCAAATTCTTCTAAATGAAATTAATGAGGTCTCTGTACTGAGATGATTTATTTTAGGCAAAGTATCTGCTTGGCAATAAGTAAAATGGTTGAATAGATACATGAAGAAATGCAGTTAAAATTAGCACTGTTTTTCAGAAAGATAACATAAGAGCATGGATTCAACTAAACCCAGTAGAGAGGTGTCCTTCCATGTTTTTCACAATTATTTCTGAAAGATTACTTATGCATATGTGGATTAATTAAATAAATTTAGAGTTGTCTTTTAAAAAAGTTAACATGATCAAATTAAACTCTTGGAGTATTAATTCATTTTTCAAGAAGTACATTGCACATCCCTGCATTAAAAAGACCCAAAAGAAGAACAGAGAAAGAAACTATTTTATCCAGAAGCCATTGGAATAAAATAATCAGTTTGAATTATTTTAGTGTTCATGCATGTATTATAATAATATTTGTAATGAACTAAAGATATTAATTTAAAGCACATTAATGTACAGTCAATGGCAAATATTTTTAAGTAGAACCAAGGTATTTTTACTATAAATATGGAGAGATTGGTTGATTGGTGTTCTCCCCATATTTGTAATCTAATGTGATGTCAGTGATTATAAGTTTTTTTTTAATTAATTGGGATGAGAAATTACAGAGAAGAAATAAAACCAAAAATTAAAAAATATCAGCTCGTAATTAAAGTTGAATAAAGATTTTTTTTTTTAATTTTATCATTCCCTCCAATATTTTGGAGTTCTATAATCAAAACTAATTTAAGAGCATTTTAAAACTAATTTCCTTTGCTGAGTCTTTCCAAAGCAATTGACACAGTTTTCATGTAAACACATACATTCACACTCACACACGCAGTTTATTTGGCACATAGACATCAGCAAATTATTTAAAACTTAATTAAATCACCTAGTATTTTCACAGTTTTAAATTGCATGATTGAGTTGAGAATAACCCCAGTGGACTCTTGGTAGGTGCTCAGTTCAACTCATGGTAACTACAAGTGCCAAGATCTCTTCACAAGTAGCCTAATAGTTGTCAGTGTTTCAAAGTCATGCTTATTAGTAAATATATTACAGAGAGAACAGAAGAAATAGATGGAATCCAGCAAGTTGCTTAATTAGAAAGTGATTGAGGAATCTTCTACTGTATGTAAAATGTCCACATTTTCAGCATTGTATCTTTGTGGTTTATTTGTGAACAATATGGCAATGTGCTACACCAACATACTCTGTAAGGAAAAATGTATAATATTATCTAGAAACATTTAAAGATATAAGTTATTCATTTCAAAATGCTTGATAATAAAATTTGCTAGGCATCGTAAGTTATATAATTGTATTTAACAGTTACATACGTATTCTTAATGACAGAAGAGGTGAAGAAACATAGATGAAAGTAAGCAGTATCTTTATAGGTAATATCCCATAATGATTCATATACATTTAGAAATTTAAGGTATCTCCTTAATTAATGAAAATAATTATCTTCCTAGGAGAAAAAAAATCAACATGAAACGCTATATACAGGAGACTCTTTGAATTTTACATATGCCATTTTAAAATTGGTTTTGTATTGGTTATTAAGGATACTGTACTGTTTAGTCTCAGCAACTTCTGTGGTCAGACAGCTCCAGTTGAGACCTCTCAATGTTACAGCATTTAAAAAATCTGAACAAGCAAATAGAATATCCTACTGGATGGAATTATTTTTGATCTGGATAATTTGGCCTACATAATCTAATTCTTGATCTCAAGGTTGTATTATAGGGGAATTCCCCGCCCCCCCATGGACTTCCTGGAATAATTTGAATAAATGGCAAGTTCCATTTTCAAGCATGAAAAACCAAGTTTCTTGTATATTTCTTGTATCCAGCAATTGCTCACAAATTCCTAAAGAACTGTTTCCCTGACATTTGAGCTTAAATTGTTTCTAAATGTTTATATTCATTAAATTTATCCCTATGAGTACTTCAGTCTCCATAAGTCCTCATGGTCATAATTCTGCTCAGTGCTCCCATGTGGAACAACATACATATATTAATAATTAGAACTTTAAGGTCAAGCTTTTTATGGGTTTATATTATATATTCATGAAAATAATTTTTCAGTTATACCACTGCTTCAGTGTTTATGAACAATATAACTAAGTGAACAGGAAAATACTGGCAAATAAACTTCATTATTCATTTTTATCACAACTTAGTTGCCTTTATGGCTACTAGTTTAGCCCTAAAATGAGGGTGCTCAGTGAACTGGGTGTGAGCAAAACTATTAAAATCATTCCATGTGATGCCAGTGTGCCCTTTTCTGGATCTGTGCTATTGACTGCTTGAAACTTGGCAAGAGTTTTAGAACAGTTGCTTGGATTTCATTATGGTGCTATTGGAGATGGCCTACCTGTGCACCTCACTTTCCTAATGTGGGTCCTAATGGACCCACAAGCCATTAATAGTGGGAATGGAGAGCTGTGTTCATCTTAGGAAATTATTTCTAAACTAGGTTTTCAAACAACTCTAAATGTGTCCTTTCTTTTTTAAGGAACATTAATTCCATCTCTCCCTTCTTCCCTCCCCTCGTTTCTCCTCCCCTCCCTTCCTCGTTCCCTCTTTCTGTTCCCTCCTTCTTTCTTTCTTTCAATAATATCTTACTGAAAACCTCTTTTCTGAAGGATACAAAAACATAACCTGAAACTCACATATAGGAGGCAGTAAAAAATTAACATTTAAAAATGGTGACTCTGAAATGGTGTTTTATGACTTCAGTGTGGCATGTTACTGAGTTCAGAGTGCAAGAAACATTATAGAGCAAGTATTTGTAATTGTCTCCTCTGTAAAGAACAATCATAAGCTGCTTTTTTAGCAGAATGTTTTCAGGGCAAAACAAATAATTCTTATTTACAATGCAGTAGATTAGTTATTCACTCAGATAAGAAAAAACGGGTTTAACAGAATTTTCTAAGTACAAACTGAATGTTCTGTTAAGAGAACAAGTGACCAAAAAGTAAATTACATAGGGGATAAACTTCCTTAGACATATACCTGAGGACAAAGGGCAAGTGATCCACCTATGCCCAAAATACATGTTTTCATATTGTTCTCCCTCAGTACAATCCTTACGGTCAGCCATTGAGAACCTGCTCTCTACAGCAGGCTTTAGAGACCTCCATTTGGCTTCCCACTGGTCATTACCCTTTCCAGTGTGAGGACACTAGGGGGCCAAGGAAGACATGCTTATCTGGGACCTAGTTACCCCTCTCCTTCACCATGGAACCATCTCTAGTACTTGTCCCCAAAGCTACACAAAGGTGGCTTAACTGCTAATGTGCTTATCATGAGGCCGTAATGTTGGGCCCGGGCTCCCATTGTTGACTAAGGGTTGTGGGTAGATCTTGTATATGAGGGCTGAGTTGTTTGTTTTAGAGAGGGAGGTACAGGGATTGGGGGGAAGAAAAAGGGACACACTAGATGCTTACATTCATATTCGACTTAGCCCTGCAAATGCAGATAATTTTTGAAAATGTCTGCTTTGTATCTGAAATCAACTCCCTCTAATTTGAATGTCCTAGTTCTCTAAAGGGCTGTTAGAAATTTGTCTCAAGGTAACATCATAAATGTATGTTTCCTTTTCAAAATATAACTTTACTGCAATTGGACTAAAAAAAAATATTGTTAATATCTTTCTTTTCGTTGCCAAGTGCTATGTCAGTTATGATAGAACCAAATGCCAGGTGTTTTATTATGTATGGATTTATATTTTAGTTATGGTAACTTTAAATGTGTTATGTCATATATGTGTTACATATGAAATAGTCTACCTTTATATCACATCTCTTATTTGAAGTAGTAGTTTTCTAATAGTGCTATACAATATGCAATAGTTCATTAGTGATTGCATTTATGTTATAGTTGTGACTGTTGTAGTTCCTACCACATAGGAGAGCAAATAATACCTACGGAAAATATTTCAAAATAAACAATAAAGTCGTTTTCTTCTGTCAGTGATAAGAAGATAAAACGAAGAGGGTGCCCAATTTTTACAACTGGAGTATTAGCCACCTGTCCATATGACACACCTTCTCCATGCTATCAGATAAATCTTTCAAATAGACTACTGATTTCAGAAAGAAAGCATTTTATTATAATTGAATTACAATCAAAGAAGATAAGCTAAATACAATTATGGGCCTAAATCTAAGAATAAACTTTATGCAGCTAATTTGTAAAACCTCAGTTATGCATCCTAAGTGGTTGAATTCCAAAAGATTAGATTCCAAAGCTATTCTTTGGTTATATTTGGTTATAATATTTCATGCAATTCTCTTCTATAGTTTCGGTAAGAAATTAGCTTAATGTGGTGAATCCCGCTAGTCTCACGGCCACCCCACCCCCACCCCCATTATCATTTCTCTTGTCCTTCCATCTATAGCATCACCCTCCTGCCTGGACATCTGTGGAACAGACCTGTGCTGAGAGCACATTTTCTTGGTTGAGAGCTTCATGCTGCCTTGAGGCCACAGTCTGTCAGTGCGTCTCCCAAAAGACATGAGGCTATTATTGATCTGGTTTTCCTTCATGTTATCTTTCAATTCTTGATTTTACTTGACTTTCAGTGAATTAGTTAAAAGCTTACTGCTGAGGCATGAGAATTCAGCGACAGCTTTCAGTGCTGTACCCCTTATGAAGAGATTTGACTGCATGTAAGATATGGTTTAGTTGTCAGTCCTTAGCATACAGCTGACACCTTAAAATGATCCATAATCTGTTACAGGATTACTCAGGTGAGAGCTCCTGCATGGACTGTACAGCCTGTTGGCCTGTCAGTGTCAATACTATATTTTGTCCATAGGTATCTAACAATAAGTAGCCTTGTGATTTAGGGAACAAAGGCTAGAAACGTGATATTTTCAGAGAGCAAAACTATTATAAAAACGTAGGCTAACACAAATGGTATAACCATCTGCAGTGTGCCTTTATCAAAGAGATAGTTTATAAATCTGTTTCTTAGAAGACTTGGTAGAATATTTTTTAATCAGTTACCATTTAAATTAAATTTGAAACATAGAGGAAGATGGACTCTCATTACAATTTGTGGGTATGAATAAAGATGTATGAATGCACTCTTACAAATGTATGGTGGGATACATGAAAGTTATCTTTATTTTCTTTCCTAGGAAAAACTTAGAGAGACATAAAGTATTTTCAAACATTTCAATGGGTAGCTATGTAAACCCAACATAATAATATTTGGAATTAGTTCATGTAGTGAAAGAATAGACAATGTGTGTAGCTTAGGAGATACAGAGTATATACTACAGGCAACATACAGTCTTTGGGGTATTATTTTATTAAGGGAGTAACTAGGGCTATTGGTAAGTCTACTAAATGGGTGAGGCTCCAGCAATATAACTTTTGGAGGTTCCTATCTATAAACAATTCAATTTAAAAACTGTTTCACAAAATTCAAAGAACCATGTGAGCTGTAGTTATCTGTCAATGAAGATTTAGAATAATGAATCACGAAGAGGTTCTTAGGTATTTATTACCCAACCAGTAAACATGTCTACTTAGTCCTCAGGCACCATCTTTTCTCTATTGTTAATTGTATCATAATTGTTTAATGTCATATCTTTCCCCAAGAAATAGAGGCAGCAATGCTTCTACAACTCATTGAGCCAGAGTTCTTCAGGACCTACTTGTGTTTAAACAATATAGATTTGCTTGCCTCTGAAGATCCTTAACACTTAGTATTTAATGTCACTTATACCATTACTCATTTGCATTTCCCTGAAAGATATTTTCACGTCCTAACTCTTGGTACTCCTAACCCCTGGTGAATGTAACCTTATTTGGAAATAGGGATTTCCAGATATAATCAAGTTAATATGAGATCATACTGGATTAGGGTAAACCATAATCCAATGACTCATGTCCTCATGAAAGGGGGAAATTTGGCCACAGACACAGGGGAAGAGACCATGTGAATAAAGATGGAGGTAGAGAATGGAGTGATGCATCTACAAACCGAGGAATGTCATTGACTGCCAGGAACCATAAGAAGCTAGGAGAGAGAGCAGGGAACTAATTTTCCCTCAAAACCCAGAAGGAGCCGACATTGTCCACTGAGTTTAAGTTGCAAAAATTGTTGACCTAATAACTGAGAGAGGTCAAATTTAATCCTAAATCTGTTTGGTTTCTAAAGACCACCGTCTCTCCATTATGGAATATTTTGAAGAATGATGTACAGAAGACCCAGAGATTAGCTTTGCAAATACAGCTAGTTGTCTCAAGTATAATTTTTTGTGTGCTTTCATTGTCATATTTTTTATCACTCTCAACTGCAGTACACAGTTGAGAGTAAGGATGTAAACTTAATTCTTTATCTACTTGTTTTCTTGATAATTCTACTCTGAAACAAATCTTGTTGGGTTGGAAAAGAGCTAATGCAAACCTGTGTTGCCCTCAAAATCAAACAGGAAGTTTCAGTACCACTTATCAAAATACAGATTTCCTGAATTACACAGAAATTGGGGGCTGAAGTAATTTAACTCCAGATTATCTAACATTGTTCTTTGAATTTATAAAATCTATCCGTGTTTGGGGGGATTTTAGTAAAATGCTGTGTGTGTGTGTGTGTGTGTGTGTGTGTGTGTGGTGTATATGTGACAGAGAGGCAGAGACAGACATTGATTTAACCAAAGGGTTATACACCAGAGAGCAGCTATCACACAGGCTATGACATACTGGTTTCTTGATAGTCTTACATTGGTTGCTAAACACCCATATCTTCCCAGCCCTGAGATCACTGACACTGCTCTTTTCACTTTAATGGATGGCATTGCCTTCAGTGCCCTGGGTCTTGAGACTAAAGGACTGAGGATGTGACTGTGACTCTAGGACCTTAATCCATTCCCTGCACTCCCAGTTTCTCCAGATTCAGAAAGAGTTGTTTTGACGTCTTCTCTGTGAACTGTTTTCACGTGCTACATAAATTTCTGTTGAAATATGCCCTCTCCAGTGAGCACTGTTTTCTGCTCTTTACTGGAGCAAAGGCTTGCAAATGTTTTTGTAATGATCCTGATATTAACTATTTTAGGCTTTAAGGAACAGATGTTTTGTCATGACTATTCAGCTCGGCCATTGTAGTATGAAAGCAGCCATAGATAGTATGAATGGATGTGGCTGTGTTCTAATAAAACTTTATTTACAAAAACAGGTAGCTGATGAATTTGTCCCATGGGTGATAGTTTGCTAACCCCTGATTTATGACAGCACTCTATTCGTCTTGTTTTACCACAAGTATATTCAATTTTAAGTTATCGTGAAATATAATATTCAGGATAAAATGATCCTGAAATACAGATATTTTTCTTCTACTGACTAATATTTCAAACTGACTTGAAACCCTTACTATCTATCCTCTTCATATTTCTTCTTCCCGTTCTCTACACACAGAGACACACACGTACCCCAAGCTAATAGTAGTTGCTTCTAAACCAGCCTAATTACACTACCACAACACAATGGCATAAAGTTCATTCTATGCCTCTATATCCTTTTAATTCAGGAATAAAAGAGAAAAGTGAAGAATGATATAAGGGAAACATTTTTTTCTTGATTTCTTGCTTTCATGCCTATGACAAAAGTATTCATGAAGAGAATTTGTAACCATAGGACTAACGTGGATCACTTAAGGGATTCCCTACTTCTCTTTAAACGTCAATTGTCTAATTGTGAAGTGAGATTTTCAATTTCTAAATCAAGTAACAAAATGTGTCAACATTATATATAGGTCAGAAAGGGCACAGTTCTGTCACCTAAATTGAATATTATTATGAAGATATATTCCTCACCTTGTTTTAGGATTATTTTCACATAAGTCTACTGCCTAATTTGCCTTCAACATAATTATGATGGCATAAGCCCAATATTTAATTAAGACCTATCTCCTGTTAACTAATGGTTGAATTTGACACCTTGTTACTATAGCCTAACAGAGTTGAGCTTTTGTGAAGGTTTGGCTGAGAGCCAGTCATCACAGCTGTTCTTGTATGATCACTACTTTGAAAAACTGTTTTTTCCACCTCTAAATACCCTATTTTCAAATGTAATTTTTCCATAAGAACTTCTTTTATCCTTTTTTTACACATAATTCCTTTCCCTATGGGGAAATTCTAACTGCTGTTCACAACTATTACTCATCTGTGATGTCATTATAAGTAAATCACTGGGAACCATCCAGCCGCAACTGTCACAGGGAGGGTAATATTTTATGTTAGGAGATTAAGGTAGAGAAGCTTCGAGACCACAGAAACTGCACATATCGTGACTGTTATAAGATGATTAAATTGCTATAAACATGTTAAATTCATGTCTTTGTAGCATTTTATTCTTTTTACTCATGTAGACAAGATACAGAGATCAAATAGGAAAGCAAGCCTGAATTATTCTGAATGTGGGTTTTCTTTTTAAAATGAATATTTAACATTTCTTTATATGTTTAAAAGGAAATGCTCCTCCTTCTCCATGGTGCCCTTCAACTAATTATATTTTCTAATTCCAGACACTGGGAATATTCAAAAACAATAGACAGAAAGGGATTCTAAGGTCTTAGAGTAGAATCATGAACACAAATTTTTTTTGGGGGGTTGGCACTTAAGGGCATTGGAATGAGTCCTGGATGTAAGTTTGACATTGTACAACTAGTTTAAATATGGCTTTTCATTGGGATCAATGTAGTTTTACAATAGATTAAATATACTCCTAAAGTTATTGTGATTGGCATTTATGGGATTGTGATTATGCAAACTTTAGACTCCAGGAAAAATCTGGGTTCTAAAATATACGTGATTAAATTTTATGTTCTGACCCTGCTAAGTTCACCTCTGTATAGTATGCCAAAGTGCTCAGAAAAGGAATGTTATAACAGAATGGTAAATCTGATACTAGCACTAAAATTTCTCATTTAATCCGTTATATCTCGTTTTGCCTTGGACCACACTAATTTTGAATCTTGATTAACTCTGTCTCCTATTCTGCTTAGGCAGTCCTGCTTGGCATATCAATTAAATTGTCTTTTTTGCAGTCTTTCAAGTTTGTCCCCTCAAATTTGAATGATGTCTAATTCTTCCAGTCCTGGGTATCCATTGCTGTCAAACTGCGAGTAAATACTATTTTATGCAGAGCCAGCATAAGCTATCACAGCACTCTATGTTACAGTCCAGCATGTGTGTAGTTTTCAGGTATAATATTATTAATCATACAGAGGTCTAATATTAGCACAAAATGAACTGTGACCTTGGAGGGTGCATACAACTTAGTTTTAAGAAGTGTGCTTTCAATGGCCATATCACTCTGTTTTGGCTTCCCTGTAATCTTTTCCTTCTCTGATTATTCAATTCATACACTTCACTTAAACAGACATGTATCCCAACTTTGATCCCTTTTAGAGCTGAATATTTATAAACAATGGTCCATGTAGGAATACCTTTGTTCCCTTACTGATTATATAGAAGTCTAAACAAAAGATTTTTAGACAGGGCTGGATTCAGAGGTGGGAGACCTGTACAGGTGCAGTGAGCATCACATTCAGTGTGTTTATTATACTCAGTGCACTTGGTATAATGTTCTGCTGTCTGTTTTGAAATTCTTAAGAATTTTTTTGAACAACTCCATTTTTTACTAGGCTCAACAAATTACGTAGCCAGCATGCTTTTGAAATTTGGCAAAGACAGTAAAAAATCTGGTCATTGGTGATTTGAGTTGTTAATTAAGGAGATAAGAACTCTCAGGATAAAGGGAAAGCTTTAATTCAATAAATATTATTAAATGTGTACTATTTGGCAGGTACTGTTCTAGGTACCTGAGATATGGTAGTGAAGCAAATAGACAAAATCCTTGCATTATGGAACTTATGAACTAGAGAGGAGAGACAGATAATAAGCAAATAGACTACAACATTGTATGCCAGATGATAGGTTGTCGAGGAAAATAAAGCATTAGAAGAGGAATGAAGAGAGAGAGACACTCAGAGACAGACACAACCCATCAGGACAGAAATTGGGTAGAATCGTAGCATCAGTCTCCCTTTCTCCTAAAATTATCTCTCCCTTAGGACAAACTCAGTCTCCTCTCTGACTCTTTAATATGAGAGATCGTTAGTCTTTCATTTAGGTGAGAAAATGGAATTGGTGGGAGGTTTTTCTTAGAAGCTGTTGAAGTCAAATTTGTAGTTGATTAAAATCTGTCTCTGGCTCAGAACAAATTCTTTACTGTGGCAAATGGTGGAGGTGGGGGTGTCTGTGACCAATGCATTACTCCTATTTATGCCAGATAAATTGCTTCTGTTCTAAGAGAAAAACAACCAGAGAGGTGACGGGTCTTGGTATTTGTAACAGGAACATGACACCTTTGCAAATATATTTGAAGATTTGTAAGAGTATATCAGGGTCATATATCCAAGATGATCAACGTTGATGTCATTTGTCATTTAAAAAAATAATAATTACCAGAAAATTAACCTTATGGTGTGATATATCTATGATTCAAGAGTTATATCTGTTAAGAGTATATGTTATTTTTACTTGCACAGATGTCATAAGTATGTGCTAATTTAATGTACAAATCATCTCTTCCAATAACCGAGGGTGGGGAGGTAGATTTTTAATGGCTAATGATGTACGTGTATTAGTGTCTCTAAGATATTCTGTCACTTTGTTGGACTCAGTGGTGCTGATATAGTCATATAGCTATTGAAATATAATTTTAAAATCGAAGAGTAGTAGTGGCAAAAGCTTCAAAAGCTGGAGGAATATTTTGGGTTTGAATTGAATTGCACATATCATTCCAAATTATCTTGCCATCTATTTATTTTAATTTTCTTTGATTCCAGTTTAGGATCTAGTAGACTAAAATTGAGACTATTTTCTTAAAAAGGTGGGTAGTATTGATGCATTCATCGGTCATGTATGATTTTCAGAGTGTCTGAGTAACTTCTGTAAGTATAGCACTTTCTGTGGAAGAAATCAGAGCATCTTGCATATGCTTACATTCACTCTTCAAGAATCTCAGCCACCTAAACTAATAAAAAGGTTGGGTAGCATTATAACCATTGTGAATGTAGAATGCTTTTTTTTAAAATAAAAAGCATCTGGTTAAAAAATGAATACTATGAAGTAAATAGAGATGGTGTAGCATAGAAATGTACACTTGAAACCTATATAATTTTACTAACCAATGTCACCCCCAATATTTTTTTTAAAATCAAATAAGCTTTCACATTTGTATTATTAGTAACACCAATTTATACATATAAAATTGTAAAACTACATTGACAAACGAAAAGCCTAACAAGTAAGACAGATGAGGAGAAATAATAAAGTATGTTAAACATATATAAAATAATTGAACATATGACTTTTCTTACCCATGACTTAGGCGTTAATAATGTACATACTTCATTCATAAGAACAGTTAGGAACAGTGACTCCAGATTGTCACCCCAATATTAAGAGCAAAACATTTTAATATTTTAATAATGACAGAAAATAGCCAGGAGCAAGGGGGTGTCTGTTTTTCTTTCTGTTCTTTTTTGTCTAAATGCAACAATTTTGAGGAACCTGTAAGGACTGAGTAGGTTTTGTGTACATGTGTGTTACAAACATAGTTTTTTCCAAAGAAAAGTGAAGCAAAATCCTAATTTCAGGATACCTTGGGGACATAGCTGTACCTTGAGATTCATAATGGCGGGACAGCTGGTCTCTGGCAACTTTTTGCTTCTGATTTTCTAGAATACTCTTTCATGTAGGGCTTATATTGTCCCTGATCTCTCGGTCTCTGTGAGAGCAGTGTAAGGAAGTCATTCCTATCCCTATTAAGTCAAAACTTAAATACTTGTAAGTTTTACCTCTGTTTCTCCAGGAAGGCAAGGCTGTTGACACCAGAAATGGTTCTCCTGCCACGGCTGAGGGCAGAAATAGAGAAAAATGGAAGACAGAGGATCAGGAAAGGGATGTTTTACTGTTATTCAAAGTCAGAAATTGAAATTTGTGAGGCTCATGATATAGGACTATATACTCCCACGCCCCACCCCCAAAATAAAACCTAGATAGGAAAATACAAAAAAATTTAGGTTTGAAGCAAATATAAAGAGTAAATGTCCTTTTTTCAAGAAGGATCAAAAAGGCCCTTATTTCATTCTTTTCCCAAGGAAATTTATTGGGTTTCTAACTAATTTAAATAAGAAGTGTTGGCATAAATAGTTAAACACATGTAACCAGTTTGGTTCAAAGCATCAAGAGTTCTATAACAACACCAAAAAGCCTCAGTCTATAACCTATTAAACATGCTTTGGAAATGTAAATTAAAGATGACAAGCTGGAATGGCCCTATTGATGCAACTCTTTTAAATTATAAGACTATGTAAAACTATACAAAATTTAAAAACTTCATGAATGATATTAAATGTTTTCTAAGGAATGGAACTTTGAGTGAGTTTATGTCCTAATAAGGGTTGACAAAGTTTTTATTATGAAGAAGCAGATAGTAAATAGTTTAGGCTTTGCAGATCTTTGTCTATTGTAACTACTCAGTTGTGCCATGGTAGCTTGAAAGCATACATAGAAGAAGGGGGTGGATGTGTTCAAGTAAAACTTCACTTACAAACCAGGCTGAAGACCGGATTTGACCCAAGGGCCATAGGTTGTGATTCCTATCCTAGATGCTAAAAAATGTACAGATGATGAATATTCTACCTGATTTTTCCTTCCACCTTGAATATCCATTTCCAGCAAGCCTTCAAGTGAGTGTCTTTAAAAGCAACTTAAATGAGTAAGGATTAAGTTTTCACACTATAACACTTCTTCCCCCAGTGAAAGGAGTAATTCATAGCAAGTTGACACTGAAGAAAATAGAAGGAAAAAATGATGCCGTCAGCACAGAGATGCACTGTGAATTTATATAGGCAGACCTAAAACATGTCACACTGCTTAATTAAAGTTCAGTTTAATGTGGTTTGTTTGCCCTGGATATGTGATTCCTTACTAGTGTTCTCAGGAAGCATGTGCAGTGAGACCTGTTAATGTATTTCGCTTCTTATATGTATTTTTCTCACATTTAAACATTGCTTGTATTGGTCACTGGCTGAGGCATTGTACCTAACTAGATGGTCAGAAATCTAATCTGGTGTGACAAATGAAAGCGACAGCTAATTGGCTACATAATTCTGGGGTGGACCTGTTATTAACATTAAGCAATTAATGTTCTCAGAACAACTTTATACACAGCTCAAGTGATCATAGTTACTACGGGAAATTACTGAATGTTTCTCTTATCTCCTAGTGGGTTCTAAAAAGTAATGGAAACTGTTGGAACTGGTATCTGACTTACATATAATGATGATCTGAGTTTAGCTTCTTTGATGTAAAATGGTGCTAGCCATAAAGCTACTTTCATTTTATTGTGGAAAGTATCCATCTTTAAAAAATAGCATGACTCTTTGTTTCCCTTTAAGCATAAAAACCTTTAACTTTAGATCAGGTCAAAGTCTCTTGCCTGAGATACTTGCCAGCTAGGAACACACTTGTTTTGTTGACTTCAGCTTCTGTTGTCTCTACTCACCTCATGGTCCAGTGAAACATCCAAAAACCACCAATATTATTCTTTCCATTTCTATGGCTCACACACTTTTATACTCACCCTGATTTATCAGAGAACTGAACCCTTTGAGATTTGTGGGAAACTGAAATTATATAGCTGACAGTTGAGAGAAATTAACTAGGCCATATACAGAGTTATGGACTAATCACTTCCTGGCTTGCATCTTAGGGACCTGATGAAATTTAGCCCAGACTTGGAAATATTACTCTTAGCAAGAGACTGTGCTCTACTACTGTTTATTACTGGTCTTGCATTCCTCCAGTATATCACATGTGTCCTTCTTAAAGCTTCTTAGAAAATTGACTCATCTCCACTTCACTTATTTTAGTAGGTTCTGTATGATTTGGCAGATGGAAAGACACCAGTGAGACAGTTCTCGAGGTCCCCACACTCACTGTGTCTTACAATTAAACTATACTCTTCATCATAGATGGATTTGCAGAAAACAGCTTTAGACACAGTATTCTGGATAAGTCTGAAGTTGCAACATTTAAAATATCCAAGAGGCATTCATTCTTTATTATGTATATAATAAGTACATAATAAGTTTCCATGGCTATGTAGGATTCTTAATGTAGCAGCGATCAGATAATATGAAACACCCTAACAGAATGAGAATTCTAATGACAAGTTGTATTAACACACATTCTGTGTTTTCTAGGCATTGTGTTAAGTGCACATATATTAAATTCTAATCTTTTCAACAAACCCTGCACACTTATGACTCGTGTCATTTGCCAAAGGCAAATGGTAAAATAGAAAGGACCACTGCTCAAATCATGTTCTGTTTCTCTTTAAAATTATAACACCAAGCTCAGCCTTAAAGTATCAGTCCCTATTTAAAAAAAAAAAAACAAAAAAAAAAAAATTGTCACCAAATATATAATGGGCAAATACAGATACATCATGGAAAATACATTGTCTCATTTTAAAAATGAATAGTGGAGATATCAGGACCCTGGAGGAGGTAATATGGATATTCTATATGTGTATCATACTCTAACAACAGAGGTCTTAGTTCAGGGTTAACAGGCAAAAACACTACCAATTACCCCCAATTTTTCCTCCAAGCAATAAACTAGAACCACAGCATTTATCGCATGTGAGATAGTTTCTTGTGTGTGTGTGTGTGTGTGTGTGTGTGCGTGTGTGTGTGATTTTTTAAAACAAAACAGAACATTTTAGCCATTAAAAAAAAAAAAAAACACTTTTTATTTTCCAATTAGTATAAATATTTTAATAACATGACTCTACATAATTAAAAAAATGGCTCAAGATCGTCTCTGGAGATTCATCTGAACATTTTTAACTGGCAGACATATTCTGGATGGGAATTTAGTTGGTGTGGCTATCAAAGGGCTTCAAAATAAAATTAGCTTACCATTCTTATATAGCAGAGCTTAATCAGCCTTAAGAGTTAAAAATATTTTTGTCACAAAGGTTATCTTGACAAAGCCAAATTAAGATCCAGGTAGGTCTTGAAATTCAGAAAGAATGCCCTAGTGATAATTAACATCTGACTTAAAGAACCTTTGGGAGTGTCTTGGAATGCTTTGATTGGTGCACCCTGCTTGCCTGCAGGCTTTTCTATGGTGGAGATGATTTAAATCTCTTTTGGCTTTCAGCTAAATCTCAGCATTTCTCAGATTTCTGAAGCCACCTTTATCATTTGAGGCCCTAAGGAGAAAATGAATTGTAACTCAGCTTTCATCTTATTTCTTGGAGAACCATAAGTGTCTCTGTAATATTAAATGGAGAGCTGATTAGGAAGGCAGGCATGGATCACAAGTTAAAGGAAAATAAGTAGGACTGGATCTTTAGGTGTGCACATGTACACATGACCTACTTCTTTCATGTAAAATGTATTAGACGAATGTATATTTTAATTTAAACGAGTAATAAAGGAGGAGGTCACAAAGTCACTGGGGAGGCGAGTTGAGATACACAGAATCAGTTGAAAGCCATACATTTGCTGAAGCCTATCACTATTTGTCACTCCTTTAGTAAAAAGGCATACAATTACTGAATGTTAACTGTATCGCTTACATATTTTTATAGTTGCCTACTTTGAAGGAAACCCATGGGAGGGTGGTTATGAAAATAATGATATCCATTAAGAGTGCGGATCTAATTGAAGGCATTATCCAATGTGGTGACACTTGCAGCTGGACCACCGCGGAAATAGAAATAAATATGCAGATGGTAGAACCCCAGTCTGCCCATCAATGAACCATTACGGTACATTATCCCAGCTGTCAATTTTTTTTTTCTATTTATATTGAGTATTCATCTTTGCTAAGTGGTAGACAGGAAAATTCATCTGTTTATTTTTTAAGACCCTATTTTTATAAATGTAGAAAGGTAAAATTTTGTTCTCTGGAAAGTTTTGTATTGGCTAGTTTGGGCTCCCTATTATACATCATACTATCCTAATTTCAGACTGTTATTATATTATGCTATATGACATATTATATTATTAATTGAATGTATACAATAATATTTGCTTTAATTTAACAGGTATGTACATGTACATTTCTAATGTGCATTTCTTTCACATAAACACTACATCATTATTATGAAGAAGATAGTTCTTAATTTGGTTTTGAGTTATGTAATTTTAAATAACATGTTCAGAAAAGAAATTTTAAAAATCTCTTTGGATGGAGAGAGAAATGGGCAGAAACACATTTTCTTTTCTTTGTTACATTCATTACACTGCCCTCTCCTCCCTCTCCCCCTGCACATACTTCAATAGAATAGGAGTTTCAGTATTTCTGTTATACAGAGAGAAATGCCAGAATTAGTGGAAAGTGGAGTCCTGCTGTCATTGAGAGTACTTGAATCTCTAATTCTGAATGAGTTATCTGAGGGTTGCCAGTTAGCATACAGGAAATTTGTTGTCAATCTGGTCCTTAATTGGATGCACTTCATTCTATTTGTAATCTCTGGGGAAAAGCCCTCTCAAACAGTGGACCCATAACATTTATAATTAAGATACTGCACTTCAATCTTTGCTTTCATTTACACTGGGCAGGACTATTCTTTTTAAGATTCATATGAACACCTGGCCTTAACATGAAACAAATGCAACAAAATCTGTGTAAGGTGAATGTATATGGGGTTGTATTTTAGGAAAAGTTTTGTCTTAAATCCCTCTCTTTCCTTAGTAATACATTGTTATATAGGGAGAGATTATTCTTTGTTGTATCACATTTGTGAGTGAAGCACAATGATATTCCACCAAAATGTTACTTTGATACTAGTAAGAGTCAAACTTGTGATGTGAAATGTGACACTATGTTCCTAAGTTGCCCCACGTTCAGATTCGTCTTCCAGTAATCAAATGGCTATGAAACAGGAACATGAATAGCATTGTAAATTGGAAAAAAGTTGTATGTATATGCAAAAAGCATAAAGACATTTCTGCCAGCAAAGTGCAGGTAAAAACAGCTGAATGAAAGGAAAAATGTGGCGCAGGATCTGCCCGCCGCAAATCACTCTCGTATTGGTAATGGAACTCATAATTTGAAGGGGGAAGGACTGCATTGTGTCAGGGACTTGAGCAACCTTCCAGCAGTGCTTCTCAGAAACCCATGAAGCCATGTTTAGTCGAGATCTCCATGTCCTGACTCCTCCAGGCAGCAGCTTAAAGCCTGCTACGGGGGCTAGGGAAAGTGACCATGAACTGACCCTGCTGCTTCTCAGGTAGAGCATCCATGCCAAGTAATGAACAGGTGGCATCAACACAAGTCCAGCTGCTTCCGCAACAAACAACGAAAACCACCCATCCTCGCCTTCCAGTCTGCTGTCAATATCTTGCCTATTGTCAAGTCTCTCTAATAACCAAAGAGACTGCCGGAAATCTCAATGTTTTCCTTCATGGTGACTTGACAGAAGAGGTTAGTATTTCTCACAGTCTCTGGCAGAACCTACCTCAGTTTACAATGTAAAAGTTAATTCCTCTTCCTGTTAAGCATGGGGCAAAGAAAACATTATTTTACACAAGAAAAATGTTGCAATTTAAAAGAAAGAGCACAATATGAAAAAGCATATGCTGTGTCTCCATATAACAAAGAACTGAGTCTAAAAAACAGAAGATCTAAAATTTTGTTGATTTGTATTTTTAATTTACAAAGCTTAATAGTACTTCCAAAACACTATAGGCCAGGTGCTCTTTGAAGGGTGTTCCAAATATTACCATTTAACTATAATAAATTATATTATAAACTCATTTTCACAAATTTTAGTCCTAAGAAAAAAACTGAGAACATGTTTGATGCAGGACGATAGAGATAGACGACACAAAGAAGAATCTGAGCTCAGAAAAGGATCGTAGCCCCTGGGAAAACATGTCATAGTAGGAGTTCAACAAATATTTTCTGACTTGAATTTTGTTTAATTTGAAAGAGATTTCTATTTTTTAAATAAAAAGAAAAAGCAGTATATCATACTGGATCTTTCAGACAAAAAAATACCAACACCAAAATTATAAGAAACATTAAAAGTTCCCATATAGTTAAAAATAAATGATAGGGGTAAAAATGAAAATAATAAGGGAAATAAGCATGGATGAAATATTAAGAGTTTTTAATAGTATTATAAACAGAATCCCAGGATGAAAAGTAGATGATAAGCAATACCAAAGAAGAAAAAAAATGAAGAAATATTTCTTTTTTAAAGTACACATTCACTAAATTAAATTGATAATGGTGATGATGATAAATGACATTCATAATAACCAAAGTGCCCCATGTCTGTAAACTCATTTAATGTTCACAAATTATTAACCCTATTAAACCCTTTTAAAGGACTACCGTTATTATCAGCATTTTGCAGAGGCAGAAATTGAAGTAGCAGGATGAAAGTTAAAGCCAGGATTCAAACCCACAGAGGTTTTCCCTGAGCTCTTCACTTGAATCACATCTATACCAGATTCTGTTGATGAAAAGAGAACTATATTTTAGTAAAGTAACTAGCTCAAGAGTAAAACAAACCAAAAATGCATTTATTTATGCAAAAATATAAAAAAAACTACCAAAAAAAAAAAAAAAAAAACAACTCAGTGCCTACCTAGTAAGACAGGTATGAGAGTTGTCAAAGACAAAAAATAGGTATCAAAAATAGTGAATCCATTTGTAAAGAGTTTTGAGTAAAACAGATTATGATTCATATTATACCTAGCCATAGAAAATCTCAAAAAAAAATATTTTTTTCAAATAAAGAGTAAATCAAAGACATGTTTTATAAATCAAAATAAGTTATTCAATAATATGGAATCTGTAAAAAAAAAAAAAACGAACTAGTAGTTAGTAGAAAACTATGAAAGCTATCAATTGTGATTCATAAATTGTAATGCATATGTCAGTAATATTAGACACAGATGTTACATTATGTAATCATTTTTCCAATAATATTTATTACTGAGAAACAACTATACACTAAGTTCTTAGAGATTCAACAGTGAACAACATAGATATCCTTGCTCTTATGTAACTTACACAATGTGAAGTGTGGAGTCACAATTAAAAAAAAAAAAAGCAGGTTGTGATGAATGCCATGAAGTAAAATAAAGCAGAACAAGGGAAGAGTGTGAGAGCAATAAGGAAAGGCCTTAGTGTTAAGGAGACCCTTGGGTTGTAGGAATTGACGGAATGAGTCTTGAGACTGTCTGGAAGATGAGCATCCCAGGAAGAAAGGATAGCGAGTGTAGAGGACCTAGGGTTGAAGAGTGCTTTCATGGAAGTGAGTAAAGGAAAAATGAGTTCCGTTATAAGAGGTCAGAGAAAGATCCAGATATTTAGGCCAGGGGTTGGTAAACTATAAACCTGTGGGTCAAATTCTGCCGAACCCCTCCCCCCTTTTTTTGTAACAAAAGTTTTATGGGAACACAGACACACCCACTCATTGATTCATGTCGTCCATGGCCGCTTTCACCCCACTTGCACCAGTAATGAGCAATTGCATATTGTGTTTGTTGCCTACAAAGCTGAAAATATTTACTTACTCATCTTTTATAGAAAAGCTTGCTGGAATGTGGTTTATATATTGTTAAGTTTTGGATTTTACTATGAGTGAGAAGAGACGCGGTGGATGATTTCTGAGGCAGAAAAGTGATATTATCTGACTTATAGAAGAAACACTGATGTTGTTTAGCAAATGCACTTTATCAAGTCAAGGGGAAAAGGAAAGAACACTTGATACATTGTTTGCATAATCTGGGCCAAAACTGTTCAAGATTCAGACGTGGGCGATTGACATGGAGCTGGTGAGAGCTGTTTGGAGTCTACGTGTTTTGAAGAAAGTGTTGAAAGAATTTGATGGCTGATTAGATGTGGGATGAGAGAGAGAAAGAGAGAGAGAGAGGAGGCAAGGAAAACGCCAGATTTTTCCCTGAGTAGTGGTGGTTTGATGTTTCCATTTACTTAGATAAAGAAGAAAGAGAAGAATTAGATTGTAAAATAAGAGGTTCAAAATAATCTATATCTGAGACTGGGAGTTAGTAAGAATAGAAGTAACCTATTGTTTCATTTTTGATATTGACAGAGAAATAGGTTAGTTATACTTTTTACGCTTATATATCACTCTAGTGCCCAAAGTACAAAGTAAATAATATTCGAGTCCATAATTATATAGATAATTACTAAACAAAATAAATGTGAGAGAATAGAAAAATCTTTCTTCCGAAAGAATTGAAAATAATTTATATTATGTCCCTGTCTGGGAAGTAGAGATTAATTCCCACGCACAGCTTCTTGAATGTGAGCTATACTTAGAGATTTGCTTCCAAGGAATATAGTAGGGAAAGTGGACAAATATGTGACATTTTTACAGTGGAAAAACCAGGCATCACTACCTTAAAGTGACCAGGGTTAACATTTTCAATGGCAAGTCATGTCGATAGCATGCACTGGTGATATGAGGTGCTAAGAAGAGTACTTCTTCTCTGTGGTATTCTTCCCCAAATCCATACTTCTGCTAAAACCATGACAAAAATGTTGAATATTTTACAAAATACCTGATGAATATTTTTCAAAAGTGTCAGGGTCATGATAAATAAGGAAAGACTAAGAAACTACCATAAACCAGAGGCAATGAAGGAGATACGATGAATAAATGCGAGGTGGTATCTTGGATGGGATCTTGAACGAAAAGCAGGGCTATAGAGGAAAAACTAAAGAAATAGGAATAAAATCTGGAGTGGATTTAACAGTAATGCACCAATTTGGTTTCTTGGTTGTGAAAAACATAACTTGGTAATGTAAGATGCTGACAGTAACGGAAACCAGACGAGGAGGCATATCAGAACTTTCCGTACTATTTTTGAATTTTTTTCTAAATCTAAAATTATTTTAAAATAAAAAAAAAGTTATTTAAGAGATATGAGTTAAAAAAAATTTAACTACTAGTAAAAATATCTTAGACTATTTCCAAATTCCTAGCAGGAAAACACAAATAAATACTTACAGTGAACATGAAAAAATACAAAGAACTGAAAACTAAATGCAATAAAGAAGTTGTTGGATAAAAACATCATAATTTAAATATGATTAAAATTAATATATTCATTGCTCTACATAGGAGTAAAGTTTGCAAAGATAATATTTTTGTAATGGGATCTTTATTATAATACATATCAATGTACAAAAAGATGAGAAAAAAATCTGCGGATCCTAAAATCATAACTGATAAAATGGAATATTTTCTTGGTAAATTAAAGGCATAAACTGAGAATAAACCTAGAATAAAATAATTTTCTTAAATATTACAATGAGTATCTTTTTAAAAATTACATAATTTATCCCATCATTTTCATTTACAATTCTAGGCCATGTAATGTGAAAAATTAAAATATTAAAATTACTAAATTAAAACTTAAGAAAATAATTAAAAAGTGATATCTGTCTTTTCAAAAGTAAGAAAGATCATTCTAAGAAAAAAATCTAAAAAGAAAAATTATAAAGGATATCTGTCATATAATTGACTTAAGCTCAATAATAATTGTGTTAAAAGCAAGACTAAATTAATTTAATATTGTCAGCTGAGGGAAAACATACATGACCACCTATCTCACTCAAGACTTTAACACCTATAATTGAAAAACAGAAAACTTCTTCCAATATAAAATAGACAAAATTATGTGCAATAAATTCATTTGAGTATTACATAAAGGCATTTCACATATTTTCACAAATATTAATTATGACTACTAGAAATTAATGCAATTTCCTGTATCACAATAATTAATGTTTCCTCTTATGAGATAATTTTCTAATTTTGAAAACAGTATTTCTATGGAAAAATGTATGTGTTTCTTAATGTGTTCCAGTGTTAAATGGTGTACAAATTATCATAGTTTTCAAGTTAAAGGTGATAAAGGGGCAATATCTGCATTTGCTGTTATTATAAAGAAGAAAAAATATACAGTTATGAAATTTTGAATGAGATAAAAAGCATAGTTAACTTTTTGTGCTCTCAGTGTAACGCAATGACCTGAGGAAATTATCATATTTCTCTTGTGCTATGTGTAAACTAAGGGACAAATGAGGACTTTCAAGGAAATGGATTGGGTTATTATATTAGTAAGAGGCTCTGAAAAGGGAAATGAAAGAACTGTGAAATACTGTATCCAGATATTTGTTTGTGCCAAAGTTTAAGAATGAGAGGAGACAATGCAATGATTTTAATTCCAAGTTAACTGAGGTGTGGTTCAAATAAACACAGCAGTTGGGACAGATATACACTAAGTAGGTACAAATCTAAATGTGTTTTCCTGTGATGTTACTGGATTATTTTCAGCCACTCTGTTGATACAACAACCCTCACTTTGTGCCAAGCACTGATCTAAACGTTGGGAATAGTGTAGTAAAGGAAACATACCAATTTCCTGCTCTCTTGCAGCTTACAGTCCTGATGTGGACAATTGACACCTAAGAAGCAAATGTCTAGCGAGGGTCTTCTGAGCTCTGTGATAGAAATTACTGGCTCAGTCCCTTTTGCTAGCAAATAATGGTGTTAATTCTCCTACAGAGCATGTGCCATTCTTGAGTAGGATTAATGTATTGCAGCATTGGTCTTTGCACATTCTAGGTACTTCAAAATTCCAAATCTCAGATGAAAATGAATAAAATCTTGAGCATATTCTGAATTCCTTATGGAAATGGGTTAGCCTACTGCCTGGGTTTGGAATCATATTAGCAACCTAACATTTCACAACAGAATGTCAATTCAGCTGCCTGAGTGTCTGCAATGTAAAACATATGGATCATTTTATCAACAGCACAAAATATTGGCATTTCATGCACTCATTAAAAATGTCAATCATAAATTAACTGCGATGCCAACAACTTGCTTGAGACATCTGATATTTGAGAGACAGGATCTAAAAGTTATATGAAGCATCCATTTCTCTTGTCAGGCAATCAAGATACCGAAGCTCAGATTTTCATTTAGTTTTCCAAATTTCATGACTTGAAGGAACATAGACTATGCTCTTTATCTTATGACATCATGCCTGTGCTTTTAGAGAATAAAATTTGATGGCTTAATGGTTGCGTTCATTTAGTCATAAATATTTATAGATTTATTGCTAACCATTGTACGAAATATAAATATAAAGGACATATAAGATAATAACCTTGCTTTTTTTTGTAATACATAAAAGTGTTGTAACCAAGAGCCTTAGCTCTGTAGCCAAGCTACGTAAGTGTAAATCCCTCCTTTCTTATTAATAAGCTGCGTCCCCTTAGGCACATTTTATTAATTTTCGAAAGATCAATGTTTTATTTGTGAAATAGGGATTAAATAACATGTGCCTGTTTCATGAGCTCTCACAACAATAAAAAAATGCTATGAGGCCTTAGAATTGCACTTGATACCTGGTGAGCAGCTATTATGATCATGATCAGTAAGTTCTGATTATCATTAAGAATACTTTTTTTGGAATAATTGTAGATTAATGTGTAGTTTTAAGAAATGTCAGAACAATTCCATATAAACTTCACCAAGTTTCTCCCGGTCTCAGTCTCTTGACTTAACTCTAGTATAATAGCATAAGCATGAAATAGGTACGATACATCACTGACCTTATTCAAATTTCTCTAGTTTTATACACACTGATTGTGTGTGTTTATAGTGTGTGTGTGTGTGTGTGTGTGTGTGTGTGTTTAGTTCTATGCAATTTTATCACAGTTGTGTGGTCATGACCATATTCAAGATACAGGACAGTCCCAAAATAAGGATTTCTCATGGTACCCGTTTATTGTGACAGCTACCTCTCTCCCTTTCTCTGCCACGCCCTAATACCTGATAACCACTTATCTGTTCTCCTCTATAATTTTGTCATTTCAACAATATTATGTGAATGCAATCATATATAATCTTTTGAGATTTTTTTTATCACTCAGCATAATTTTCTTAAAATCCACCCAAATTTTCCCATGTATTTAATAGTCTATTCCTTTTTAAGACTGACTAATTATACATATTGTGGAAGAACCGCGGTATATATAACTAATCATCCATTGCAGGACATTTACTTGTTCCAGATTTGAATTATTAAAAGTAAAGCTGTAATGAGTATTTGTATACAGGTTTTTGGTTGAACGTAAGTTTTCATTTCTCTGGAATAAATGACCAAGAGTATAACTGTTTGGTCATATGGTAGCCAATATTTAACTTTTTTTTTAAAGAAACTGTCATACTATTTCCAGAATACATGTTCTATTTTACATTCTCACTGGTAATGTATGAGGGATCTATTTCCTTCATATCATTGATGGCATATGATATAATCATATTTTGTTTTAACCATTCTTATTGGTATATAGTAAATATTATAAATATTATTATGGTTTTAACTTTTATTTTACTTATAACTAACAATATTGGCTATTTTTCATGTACTTATCTAATATCTGTGTACCCTCTTCAGTGAAATAACTGTTTCGTCTTCTGCCCGTTTTCTTACCGGATCATTTGTTTTTTCACTGTTGACTAGAGAGCTCTTTACATATTCTAGATAACAATTTTTATCTTGGTTATGTGGCTTGCAAATATTTTCTCAGTTGTAGCTTGATTTTTTTCCCACTTTATAGAATCTTTCACAGAGAAAAGCTTTGCATTTTGATACGGTACAACTTAATCACATTTTTCTTTTATGGATTGTGCTTGTGGTAACAAGTCTAAAAACTTGCCATCTAGCCCTAGGTCCCAAAGGATTTCTTTCATGTACTTTAAAACTTAACATATTTTAAAAGTTTTCCAGTTCTGTGTTTTGCTTAATCCATTTTGAGTGAATTTTTGTATTAAGGTGCAATATTTAAATTGTGGGTTCTCCCTCTCCCCCTGCCTGCCTGTGAATGTCCAGTAGCTTCAACACCATTCATTGAAAATGCTTATACCTCTTGCACTGAGTTGCTTTTGCGTGTGTGTCAATCTCGGTTAGACACGTATTTGTGGGCCCATGTCTCAGTTCTCTGTTTCTGTTTCAGTGAGCTATGTGATGCTTCTCCTCTCGTACCAAACTGTCTTCATTACAGTGACTATATAGTAAGGCCTAACATTAGGCAGAGTGATGTCTCACACTTATTCCCACTTTTCAAAACAACTTTTAGCTCTTTTGAGTTCTGTGTCTTCCCGTATCAATATTTATATATGATGGTCTAGGCTGTAAAAACACTTGCTGGGATTTCGGTAGGAATAGCATTAAACCTATAGGTTAATCGGGAGAGAATTAACATGTTTACCATGTTGAGTCCTCAAATTGTCTCTATATTTATTTAGGTCTTCTTTGATTTCTTTCATCAGAATTTTGTAATTTTCAGGATATAATTCCTGGAGCTATTTTGATAGACTTATGCTGAAGCATTTCATTTTCTTTAAAGCAACTGTAAATGATCATTGCATTTTTAATTTCTCCCACAATTTTATTTTTAGTGTATAGAAACATGATTTAGTCTTATATATTGATCTTTCATCCTGCAAACTTGCTGAACTTGCTTCTTAGTTCTGAGAGTTTTTCATAAAATACGGACAGCTTTATTTCTTCCTTACCATTCAGTATGACTTTGATTTCCTTTTCTTGCCTTAAAGTGCTAGCAAGACTTTCTAGTACTGTGTTGAATACGAGTGGTGAAAGTGAACACCATTGCTTTGTTCCTGAATTTAATGGGAAATATTCAATCTTATACCTTTAAGTGTGATGTTAGCTATAGATTTTTGTATGGATGCTCTTTAATCAAGAAATGTATTAGTTTTCGGAGACTGCCATAACAAAGCAGCACAGACTGGGTGGTTTAAACAATAGAAATTTATTTCCTTACAGTTCTGGAGACTAGAATCCAAGATCAAAGTGTCAATAGGATTGCTTTCTTCTGAGGCCTCTCTCATTATCTTGTAGATGGCTGTCTTCTCTTTGTGTCTTCACATGGTCTCTCCTCTGTATGTGCCTGTGTCCTAATCTTCTTAGAGGATACCAGTTATATTGGATTAGGGCCCATCCCAGTGATCTCAATTAATCTTAATTATCTCTTTCAAGACCCTATCTGCAAGTAGTCACATTCTGAGGTAATGGGGGTTAGGACTTCAACATATGATTTTGAGGGGTGGGTGAAGAGACACAATTCAGCCCGGAGCAGGAAGTTCCTCTTTATTTCTTGTATGCTGTGTTTTTATTATAATGAATGTTGCGTTTTGTCAGGCTTTTTTTCCTAGATAACTTGATATGATTATGTAATTTGTCTCTTTAAACCAGTTGGTATGGTGGATTACAATGGATTATTTTTGTATGTGGAACCAGTCTTGCATATCTGGAATACATCTCATTTGCTCATAGAGTTCTTTCCATGCATTGCTAATATTTTGCTAATATTTTATTGAGTATTTTTGCACCTAAATTCACGAAAGATATCAGTCTGTAATTTTCTTTTTCTGTTTGTCTACTTTGGTGTCAGGGTGGGAGTAGACTCATAGAATGTGTTGGGAAGTGTTTATGCATCATTTATTTTCTAGAAGACATTACATAAAATTATGTTAATTGATAGAATTCACCAGTAAAATCATTTCTCTTTGGGGAAATTTTTAATGAAAATTCAAAATCTTTAGTGTTTTTAGGAGTATTCAGATTATCTGTTTTATCTTGTTGAGTTGCAGTCGTGTTTCATCCTGGAGCAGTTTCTTCTAAATTATATAGTTTATGTATGCAAAGTTACTCACAGTAATTCCTCATTATCGTTTTGATGTTGGAAAGGTCTGTAATGGATATTCTGGTTTTATTCCTAATATTGGTAATTTCAATTTTCTCTCTTTTTGTTTGTGTCCATTTCCCAAGGTTTTTCAATTTTGCTGACTTTTTTTTTTTTGGAGAAGTACCTTTTAGGTTCACTTATTTTTCTATTGTTTTCTTCTTTTCAATTTTATTGATGTTTACCTTACTCTTTATTATTTCCTTTCTTTAACTAGCTTTTTCTTTATTTTACATTAAAAGTAATTCTGGAGATGGAACCTAGATTATTGATCTGAGATCTTTCCTTGTTTTTAATATAAGCATAGAATGCTATAAATTTCCCACTTTAGTACTGTTAACTGAATTCTACATGTTTTCATATGTTACATTTTCATTCAGTTCTACATAAAATTATTAAAATTTCTTTTGATACTTTCCGTTGGCCCCGTGGATTAATTGGAAGTCTGTGGGTCCTTGTCATGTGATAGGAAATTTCCTCTTGTCTTTCAGTGACCAATTTCTGGTCTGATTCCATTATAGTCAGAGAACGTACTCTGCAGTTCTATAAGTCTGCTGAGATTTGTTTTATATCTGATGATATGGTCTATGTTGGTGAATATCTTTTTGAAAAAATATGTGTATTCTGCTGATGTTGGCTGGACTGTTCCATATGTCTATTAGATCCTGGTGGTTGCTTTGTAAAGTCATTTCTATATCCTTGTTGATTTTCTGTTTAATAGTTATATCAGTTGCCAAGAGTGGGATGTTGGAGTCCCTAATTACAATTGTCAGTTTATCTGTTCAGGTCTATCAATTTTTGCTGTATTTTTAGGCTCTGTTGTTTGGTGCATGCACAATTTAATATTACTATGTCTTTGTGATTGATTGGTCCGTTTATCATTATAAAAATACATTTTAATGGAGAAAATTATGTTGTCTTGTATATATTTTATAGGATCTTTGGGAATGTAATCTATATAAATTAATAATTAAATAGGAAACCTCAAACCCCAGTGCAGTACTAAGGTAAATTATTTTAACCTTAGTCGAAGTAACTGGAAATACATTTTGTAGTGTGGCATAGTAAGTCACCAAAAAAGAGACTCTTAGCCCTCGTTCAAAGAATTTTATCTAATAACTAGGTAACGTGTCCTTTCGTTTATTAACACAATAAGTATTTTGTGTGTGTGTGTGTGTGTGTGTGTGTTGGCATGTGTTGGTGTGTGTATGCATATATTGAGCAGTTATGAATAAGAAAGAGCTACCTACTATGCATGTAGAAAATAGGTAGGTAAATTTGCAGTGTGATTATGTTATTAACTAACAGTTTTTCCTAACAGCTATCAGCAAACTCCTTGGCCGTAAATAGCAAGGGATAAGCTAGAGATAAAACACCTCTGGTTATTATCTGAGTGTCTCCTCTTTCCAGCCCTTCTTCCTCATCCCAGTTTTATAGAGATATAATAGACATGCAGCGCTATATAAGTTTAAGGTGTACAACATAGTTAATTGATTTCCATATATTGTGAAATGATTAATAAGTTTAGTTAATATCTATCACTTCATATAAATACAAAAAAGAAAAAAAATTGTTTTTCCTTGTGATGAGAATTATTAAAATCTATTCTCTTAACAATTTCCACATAAGCTATCCTGAGCCCCTCCTTTTTATATTTCATGTTGAGATTAAGTAATCAGATAATATCTGTAATAACTTTTTGTTGTCAGTTATAAAATTTACTTCTAGCCCTATATTTTCCCTTTTTTTTCCCACTAATAGATGCAAAATTAAAAATAAGAAAATAAAAATAAAAATAAAAACTTAGATGAGTAAAATGATAAGGACTCAATATCTTGTTTCTAGGTTTAGTTTTTTAATGGCGTGTGACACAATGATAGAAAAAGAAGCTGTGTTACATTTTATAAGATAAAGCTAATTGCTAAAAAAAAATAAATAAAAAATAATGCTTAATGCTTCTCTCAAAAACCATGTATTAGCTCTGGACTGTCATTGCTTTTACGTGGAATCTTTTACAAATTCTGTGGGTTTTTTTCTGTTGTTAGTTTTTATTTCACCTTTAAAAAACAAGTTATCAATCGGTAACCACAAGATGGCCACGGGGATACGAAGGACAGTTTAGGGAGTATAATCAATAATGTTGTAAAGATTTTATAGGGTTTCCGATGGACACTTGTCTTATTAGGGAGACAACTTCATAGACGGTGTAGGTTCCTGACCACGGCCATATACACCTGAAGCTGAATAATACTGAATGCCAACTATAATTTAATATATATATAGATATATGTGTATATATATGTATACACACACATATATATACACACACACATATATATATATATATAGTCACAGGACGTGGAGTACAGCATAGGGAATAGACTCAATGGAACTGTAACAGCTATATACGATGACAGAGGGGTAGTAGATTGGGAGAGGGAGGTTATCACTTTGTGAGGGACATAAAAGTCTAACTATTACATTGTTTTGTACACCCGAAACTAATAAACAAACAAACAAAAAACCCAAGTTGTCTAATTTAGTCTGTAAATTTCCAAGTACATCCTCACAAAGTACAAAATGCAAAAGATGACTTGTATTGGTGATTATGCTGATCACTTAGAAGTGAAAACACTTAAGCCCCATGACCACTTCAGTTTATCTGTTTTTTTACCAAGACAAATAAATGGCTGGATGGTGTAGAATCAGATCAGGATCAGCATCAACATTTTCCTACGCATTTATAACCAGGATTGAGTGTGTAAGTGTATGTGCACCTACAACTGTCCCCATGATTTAAAAACTGTTTTAAAGTAGTGAGACTTTTAACAGAAAAATCCTCGGTCCTCCACTTCTCAGACCTCTTCCCTCCATTGATTCTTTGTGGCTTCTTATGGTTGGGTTCTACAGAATCTTTTTCATGGAGTGATTTGAAACATGCTACCCTGCATTAACATTTTGTCAGTCAGTCGAGAGCCTGTATACTTAAGATGTTCAATAAATATTTACTAGCTATGGTAGTTGAAATTGTTTATCTGTACCTATATTTATATGTGTATCTATGTCGGGCTCTGAGCTGGGGGATTGTGTGGCAACAAATGAAAGGTGAAGAAATCTAATTTTTATGTTCAGAATCTTTTTGTATCTAGGGCTGACTTGCAAGGACACTGTGGCTTAGCTCGAAACCCCTTGGGCAGTAGAAGTTGAAACATAAAAATTAACCAGTGTCTAACACTTCTGTTAGAGTATATCATATATTAAAAGTTGTTGACAACTCAAATAAAACAAAATGGCTGTCTGATTTGTAAGTATCTATCTGTAGCACCAGTTGCCCAGAAATAGTCACTAATAATCAACACCAAGGGAATGAATCACAGTTCTTGGTTAGTTAACTCCATGTCAGAAAATAAATCTCAAGGTTTCTTTGAGCACCCATTGTTGAGTCAGTAACTTTTGTTCACTGATTGATTGACAGGTATAAGATGTGAGGGTGAACAAGGCTGTATTAACTATCTATTGTTGCACACAAAATGACCCCAAAACTTAGTGCCTTTTAAGCAATTGGTTAGTTCACAATTTCTGGTTATTTCACAATTTCTGTGAGTAAGGAATTGGGTGTGTTATCTGGGTCCTCGGCGCCAAGGCCTCCCAGAAGGCTGTAGTCATGCTGCAGGCTGGGGCTGTAGTCTCATGTCAGGCTCACCCATGTGGCTACTGACAGGATGCAGTTCATCACTAGCTTGGTTGATGGCCTTCGTCATGAAAGCCTCTTCATACTGTATTTCCCCGAAAATAAGACCCAGTCTTATGTTAATTTTTGCTCCAAAAGACGCATTAGGGCTTATGTTCAGGGGATGTCATCCTGAAAAATCATGCTAGGGCTTATTTTCCAGTTTGATCTTCTTTTCGGGGAAATACGGTAGCACAGATGAAAACATGGCTGCTGACTCCCATCAGTGAGTGAGCCACCCTCCTTTAGAACCTAATCTTGGACATGCTATCCCATCATTTTTGCTTCATTCTATTGAGGTCATATTCAAAAGGAGGGAATTATACCAGAGCATAATAAAAAGGATGCAGTGATTGCTGGGGGTCATAGTAGAGGCTACCCAGCATTGTTAATAATGCTGACGTACACAAATTATTTTCCTTGAAAACCCATTTGATTTTTTTTCTCACACTTGTGATTAAAGAAAATACATGTAAATGAACAGGAGAATAGACACACCCTTAAGATAATCTTGTTTATTAGGCAGTGTGGGTGGCTATGGGGTAGGTGAGAAACTAACCATATAAAAGAAGAATGATAAATTTACATGCCAAATGCACACTGTCTCATTTCAACCTAGACATTTTAATTAAATATTTTAAAACATCAGCAGATTCCACTAGCATTTACAACTATATTGAAAATTCAACAAAAGACAACCAAACTTCGAATTTCAGATTTTTTTCATAATTTCGATTGCATTGATTTTTTGAATATTGGTGTAACATATAGCCAGGTATCATGTTTTGTCTTTATACCAAATTGTTGAGCAAAGTCAACATTAGATCAAAAAATATAAAATGGCGTTATATAGACGATAGGGAATTATTTTGTTGGTAAAGAACCATATTTACTTTAGAAAATCAAGGTGATGTTTTGAGTTGGTTTTTGGGTTTTCTTTTGGTGTTGTTTACAATTAGTTCTTACATAAAGCTTGACATTTTCCCCCTGAAAGGGCCACTTTTCAGGTAAGTTAATTAGAATGCCAATTTATTTTATTATTAATAAATAATTTGCTACAGTATCCACTAAGATAGAATATTACTATATTTACAAATATCAGCTGGTTGTGGTATGTTCTCTCTTTCTACGGCTTCAGGTTTTAGAATCCAGTATTACATTGTATTGATTTTTTGGTAAAATCTCTTATTGTTGTTGTATGCAATATTGAACCATTGGATTCTTTCCCTGCTGTGGAATTAGATGTGTAACCATTGTCTCATAATGAATATGCTGCCTAACAATGGACTCCTTTATAAACACAACAATAACATTTTGAATTTCATCATTACGAGAGATTAGAAATACACAATTTAATTCCCAGGGCTTTAGCATTAATGCAATATGAGCTAAAATATTTACATTTTCAGTGCCAGTTTAATTAAGCATATTCATTGTCTTGAATCAAAATATAATTTTCACTGGGTTTAAATATTTCAGCATTATGTTTGTACAGAGTTTGTACAGTGTCACAGAGCGTTCTTACAGTTAATTTTAGACTCCAGCAAATGAGTCATTTTAAACTAACCCAAGCTTCTTGGTGCTTTGCAACACAGCCTTACATTTCCTGACAAATTGAATTCCAGCCAGGTGTCACTCTTTAGAATCCCCAAGGTTTATCTCTGCCCTTTGTGCTCTGACATATGCTTTTGACATACCCAGAAAATTGTGTGATAGAAACCTGTGGAGTGGTAATACCCTCTACAGCAGGGGTCAGCTGTAAAGAACCATTAATGAGGCCTCCCATAAACAAACTGCTCTGAACAGTGAGGGTGGCAGAGGAAGCTAACAGAGACCGAGCTACTCTTACATATTGAATATATTGCAAGGCTCTACTATAGCTCGTTCTTCAGTGTTTTTCCAAAAAGTGAAACAAAGCTGCTTTTTTTTGGTCCATAATTCCCATGAGAAAATTCCTTGACCTTACTTGATTTTTCATTTTTCCTCTCAATTTGAGAAGTATCCAATATTTACTTTTATTGATGTTTTACAACAGATATGTCATCTTCTGTCTGTTTTTGTTAAAAATATATGCCACTCTGAAAATGTGTACCAAAAACACTTGAACCAAAAATCAGTTAATATTTATATAACTTTCAATAAACTGTTTCTAGGGGACCCCACATTGCAGGTTAATCTAGAGTGACAATATTTGAAGAATAGAAAAGAGCATAACTACATACAATAAATAAAAGTTTTCAAGTAAAAATTAGGTTGGATATTCAGTCCATATATTTTTTAAAAAGTGAAATCTGAAATTCAATAATGCGTCTCAAGAAAATCGCTAGGGTCATATTATTCAAATTATTTCATAAAGAAGTAAACAATCTACTGGTACATGAAGCAGGAAAATATGGGCTGTGACTAGATGACCTGGATAATCAGCCAGTGGTTATTAACTTCATTTGTTTAGATGTGATATTTGATGGTAATTTCTCATTTGTGTATTGACATTTAATATTCTGTTCATATTATATGTTTATACTCTTTAAATGATTCATTTATTAACATATAAATCATAGTTATTTTTATAATTCAGTTAGGGTCAAACCCAACAACTGAGTAAGCAGAAAGAGTTTGCAAAACATCTAGCATGTTGCACGCAACATACTTCAAATTTCTTGGCTCTGACCTAATGTTTTTCAAGTTTGTTGGGTAAAAATAATGCACACGTATATTTTTTGAAAACTCAGCATACCATATACTCATATGAAAACATAATTCAATTAATACATTTATTTTAAAAGTAATTAGGAAAAAAAATGCCTCCTTTGCCTTTTGTAAAATATGCTTAATAATATAGTAGTATATATACTATATATATGTGTATATATGTGTGTGTGTGTTTGTGTGTAGTTTGCTTATGATTTTCCCACTGACCCCAAATATGAATAAATCTAATAACTAAATAAAACAATGAAATAAAAAAAATGACTAGTGCCTAAGTCACCACATAATGAGATACTGACCAATCAGGTAGAGATGTCCAAGAACTCCACCCTCTTCCTCCTTCCCACATCACAAATCTCCTAACCTGCCTTTCTGTCCAATCTTAACTGAAGATCAAGGACTCTGAATGAAAGAATCTTCATTTACAGACCTCCCTTCCCTTTGTCCATTCCAATTCTAAGATCAAGATAATAATACTCAACAATCCGAGAGTCTGTATTAATGTGACGTTTGTGTGTGTATGTGTGTAAACAATTTATCATCCCAACTGCATTTTTAATGACTTAAATATTGGAACAATACCTTATAAATTCCCCCATTGGGAAAAATTCAAGTTATTATTTGTAATTTTTGTTAAGTCCTTAATAGGTTAAATGGTCTTAGTTTGATTAGATGGGTTTTGAATAGCTTTGGAGCAGTCTCAGCTCTCAAATGCCCCTTTTCTAAGTTTTTCTGATTATCAATAACGGCAGCTATTGAATAACTGAATAGAATTAGAGATATCATCTGAGGGTATGAAATAATTTTTCTCTGTGCAAACCTTTGTTTGTTTGTTTGTTTGTTATTTTTTTGGTGCTTGATGCCAAACTAAGCCTAAAGGTCATGTGAGCTGTTTGGCCCCTATGTCTGGAATTTTCTCCTCCAAATAATCCTCTGTATCTCTATAGTTAATGTGCTGTGGAATAAAAATGAAAGGAAATTATCACTGGGCTGTTACCAGTCTATACTATAATCTGAATTATATAATTGAGGATTTCCATAAGCACAGTAACAGAGAAAATTATGAAACATTGAGAATGTCTTCAACTAAGGATTTGTTGGGTTACAGGAGTCATTTGGAAAAGGTTAAAAGTAGACCAGTAACTTACCTTTAATTCAAACTCAAACAGGCACAAAATGACATAGAAAAAAAGTTATTTTTACTACTGTCTATAATAACTACCCACAACAGGTTGGCCAATTTGTGTGCCATCAGGATCTTAACTCAGAGTTAAAATATGTAGGTGGATGGGAAGGATGAATAACTGGGATTTTGTCCCCTTTGTGTTATAATCAAGCAGTGGAGTCATATTTTTGCAAATTTTGAAGTAACTTTAAACTCAAGATGAAGTTAATGTCTTAGGAAGACTGTGAGAAACGTAAGGCTATAATTTATATTTTGAGAATCATTTTAGTGGGTATTCTTTTAATTTGATTTAACATCATTCATATTAAAATTGTGAGAATGAATGTGACTTAACTAGGTAGTATTGTTAATCATTCCTTCAGTCCTCTATTCTTCTCGCCTTGCCCTTCCTTTTTCCTACCTTATCTCAACAAAGAGTAAAAGAGTAGATTTTATATGCCAGATGATGTGCTGAGAAAAATGTACACTATGGATGAAAAAGGTACCTACCTGCTGCCCTCAGTGGGCTTCATTTTCGTAGAGACACTAACACGTGCCTGACTGAGCAGTTCAGCGTTGGAGTTCTTGCTTCTCTTCCACTTAGCAGTCTTCCAAGGGTATTTCTGGAGTTTTAAAATACACACTGTGAATGAACTTTCGAAAGCATCAAACCTAAGAGGGAAGTATTAAAAGGTACACAAGATTAAGTGGACACAGTCTGGTGATATTTTTAAACCACTGGCTGCCCAAAGCCTTATTTTTAATATAGCAAACACAGGGGTTGCCACACACAAAAAACACACAGGTGTCATTTCTGTGGTTCTTCATCTTTTTGTTTTACATGACACTTTGTAACCTGACTCATTCCTCTGAATGTTTGTGTACAAACATTCATATGAACTTCACATTCTCAACTTGTCCTTTACATGAACCGCAATAAATGAAAGTTACAATGACAAAAAACATGTGGACATTGTTATAATAGTAGTGGAATGGAAGGAGATACTAATATTATCTAACACATGGAATGGTTAAATACTATTTAAATATTTATAACATTTAGAACTTGATCAGATTTTATTTCTCTTTATCCTACATTGAAGTCATATTATTCAGTTGTTATAATTTAGGCTATACATATATATGATGGGATCAACATCAAAAGAATCAGTTTAATTGCTTATATGCTTGCATTTTGTGATAGCGAAGCAGAAAGTCCTTAAGTGGAAAATTACCATAAAACTAATTAAAAGAAACACAGATTGATTCAATTATTTTCTATTTTGCTTCACATTAGTTAGTATCTCCTGATATGTGTATACATGTCCATTTATACTTATTTATAGTCATGAATTAAATTGTTTTTAAAAGTCTATAGCAAATGTATTCATATTTGAACTGCCATTAACTTAGGAAGTACATTAAACTCAATGAGACTTTAGGTTAATGTTCCCAGAAGACATTTCCCACAAGATTGAAGAATTTTATTCTCTTTCACATTAATTTAAAGTTTTCATTTAAAGTTTATGGGATTACAATCCAAATAAATAACCTAGTATTTTTACTCTCTGTATGCAATATGGTTTGTATTATACCTACCACATATACTCCCAGGGTTTCCACAGCCCTTCCTATTACAGGAAGGGCTGACAAGCTTTCCTCCTTGAGTTGTAGACTTAATGATGAAGCAATGAGAGCCAACAAAGAGAAACACCTCCCTGGGGTAAACCCAGCTTCTCTGATAACTATTCCAAAAGTGTACCTTTTACTCTGAGGAAAGTGACAAATGAACCTCTTCATGGCCTTTCTCCAGTGACAGCAGATCCCCCCGGGTTTTGGACTTGGTTCATGATGCCTTCAGCTAAATTTCAGAGAAATGACAGGAATCTTAAAATCATAAATGTCTTTTAGCTCAGCAATATCCTTTCTGATGATCTACTCTAAAAAAATGAATTGAAAATACATAAACTTTTCTATTATATGGGAATGCAAATTGGCACAGCCACTATGGAAAACAGTATGGAGTTTCATCAAACAATTAAAAGAACTGCCATATGATGCAGCAATTCCACTTCTGGGTATGTATGTATCCAAAGGAAGTGAAAACAGAATATCGAAGAGATAGCTACACTCCCATGCTCACTACAGCATTATTCACAATAACCAAGATATGGAAATAACCAAAGTGTCCATCAGTGGATGAATGGATAAAGAAGATGTGGTACATATACAGTGGAATATTATTCAGCCACGAGAAAAAAGGAAATCCTGCCATTTGTGACAACAAAACGACATAGACGGACATTGAGGATATTATGCTAGGTGAAATAAGCCAGATAGACAAAGACGAGGACAAATACTACATGGTATTATATGTGGAATAAAAAAAAAAAATCAAAGTCATAAAACAGAGAGTAGAAAACTGATTATCAGGAGCTGGGATGGTGAGGGAAGTAGGGAGAGGTTGGTAAAAGGGGACAAAGTTTCAGTTATAAGATGAATAAGGTCTCAGGGCTAAAGTGAAACATGGTGACTATAGTTGATAATACTGTATCATATAATTGAAGTTTGCTGAGAGAATGGAACTAAAATATTCTTTCACACACATAAAACAAAATAGGTGAGGTGATGGATGTGTTAACCAGATGGTGGGAATCCTTTCACAGTTTATATTAGATCACCATGATGTACATACACCTTAAATACCTTAGTTGTGTTAATTTTACCTCAAGCTAGACTGAAATGTGTTATAATTTCCACATTATTTTTAGTGAAATTAAATATAAAGTAATCTATGTACCCAAAATTAGTGGTATATTGTGGTTGAAATAAAGTATCTGTAGAGGCTTTCTAATACAATGAAAAATGCTTATGTTAGATCAGATTAGATTAGAGTCAATAATTAGCATCAACATTCAAAAAATATAATTGCTTTCTTAAAGCAACAATAAATATTGAGGATTTACTTCCCACTTAATACAACATTTTAAAAATATTATTTGGATAATTCATATTGTGTTTTCTGAATCATGACCAAGAAGGGTTATTTCAAAAGAATCTTTCCACTATATTTAGGGAAAATTCCGATACAGGTAACATATAATAGGAATCCTAAGTGGTGATATTCAAATTTCCTCTAGCCCTAAGAATGTCTTCGGGAGTGAAACTATTTTCTTTTTTTTAATTCTTGGTTTAAAATCATGCTTCAGTTATTATAAGAAGTAGTGCATGGGTTTAAAATCAATGTTGTTATAAGTAGTTGTGCTTGTCTTAGTAGATTTGATTATTCAGTGTTTTAGAAGATAGCCATATACAAAAAACAGAAGTAAGGGAACATAGAAGTAATAAATAATGAGAAAGAGAGATGGGGAAGTGAGAGAAAATGACAAAAAGGAGAGGAAAACATATGTATATAGTAGCATGAAAAAGAAATAATGTGGTTCTTATGAAAAGTTTAAGTACCATGCAGAGCGTGAGACGGATTTGGGGAATGTGTAGGAGTTTGCTTTGTTAAAGGAAAATTGAATTTTAAACAAGTGTTCTAAAAAAAAAAAGCTTTCTGATGAGACAATCTATTTGATTAAGGATTCAGGGGTAGAAACATTAAAGCTAGATGGTTCAAAGCACTCATGCTATCTCAGAGTGGCTTTGCTCTGAGAATAAGCACAGAAATTATTTGATGCACCCTTTCCATCTCCAGTGTCTACTATTTGTGTTTCAAATAAAAGTCAGGAAACACACACACACATCCAGATCTATTTTCGGAACAAAGCATGGCATACAATTTATGCTAGCTTAGTTTTTGTAAATGCCTGATTACTATATTCCTCTATTTTTATGTTTTCTGTTGCCTTATCTGAACGAGGAGTTCCTGTTAATTAAAAAGAGAAGTGCTTGTTTTGAATGTGACAGATACCAAAGGAATAAGAATCATGTCAAAGGACCACATGATCACACAATGTGGGATGGTGAGACATAAATCTGTCAGTGTGATTCACTGCTAAGGTATAATAGCAGGATCGCACCTTAAAAACTGCACGTACTCTACGCCTTTCTAACCGACTAAGGAGTTACAGGTGAGCAAATGACTACTTTCTGAGCAGCTCTGTAAGATGCTTAGGTGCTAAGGTTTCCAAATGAAAGGGGTTTAAGTGCCACAGCTATTTAAGGGACATTAGTACTCAAAAAAGCCAATGTATTATTAGCACTTTATGACTCACTTTTAATAGTCATCAACTAAGACTTTGGGGTTTTCCTTTTTAAAAGCAGTTTATATCTTGGCTTCTAAAACTAACTAAATGCTTTGCTTCTGGGAGTCCCAGAAAATACATTCTGATTGTTACTGTGAAGAAATAGAATGAAAATATCAGTGATGTTTTCCCCCTAGAAAAGCCATGAGAATGTATTGAATTATCACCAGATAAGACCACCTGAAAAACAGCAGTGTGGTTTTGGTGTATGTTAAATACAGGGTTATAGAATTTTACCAATTATTGTTTTAAATGAATGCATAAGTATTTTTATAATCCGCATTTTAGAATGTGAGGACTCTATTATGACCCGGGGTGTTTTGTTTTTTTTTTCTTTTTTTAAGTTTTTTACATAAGGTGTTGCAACATCTTGTAGGTGCTAATCATTTAGCCAGTAGGTGGTAGCATAGCTCTTTGGTTGCTTGGAAGAAATGTTTTCAAATTTAAAGTAGTGAAAAGAATTCTCCTTTCTGGTGATTAAAAAAAAAAAAAAAAAAAAAATTGTTCTGCATGCTTCATAAATTTGTGTGTGTGTTTGTTTGTTTTTTTAAATTTTATTTTCACACCATATTCGTGCATAGGTATGCAATATTTGGGTCTTAGTTTTATAGAAGATTAGCAATTTGCCCTTTCAGACAGATTCTGATACATACGCTATATTTACAATATCATTTTCATTTTTAAATCATAGCATTTTAGAGCATAAAGAAGCACTTCTAAATCCTCTACTTCACTTTTATCATTTTACAGATTTAAAAAAAAAATCATAGAGTCCCAGAAAGATGAAGTGATGTGTCCAAGTTCAACCATGGGTAGTTTCAGAAATCAATTCACCTTCCTTTCTCAATAAAAATCTATTGGAACAAATCTGCCTTTGCACAAATGTTAAAATCTGAACTGCAGAATATAAACAATTATATTTTATTTTGTTCATATTTTAAAATATTGTCTCTCTTTTTATGTTTTTCCTTTTTTTTGTTCTGTTTGGTAAGATTAGGTTAAACTGTACTAAAAAAACATTGATAAAGGGCAGTATTTTTTACTCACCATTGACATTCTTAATCCCATAACAGATTGGGTGACTAGATCAGTGACAACTGATCTGACAATTTTCAATGAATAGATGTCATCTTAGTCTTTCAGCATTTTTATGATGGTTGCTCAGAATGTACCTTTCTAAGCATAAGGCCAAAGTGGTTCCAGTGGCTAAGGAGGCCCTACACACATGCCCCTCCACTCTCTTCCTTCCTTTCTAGACTCCCACATGCTGTTCCCTCTGGGGCTCACGTCACTCCCAGCACACAAGTTGGGGGTCGTTCCTACAGGCTGCCAAATGTCTTCCAGGCCAAGCCCAAGCTTTTCAGTTCACTAAAACACAACTATTTTCCAGGATTGCTTGCTCGTCTTCTGTAGATCTTGGCACACATGTCACCATTGCAGTGAAAGTACATGGTGTTCCTGGTCATCTGAAATGAAATTGCAACTACTGCCCCCTTGTCATTGTTTTCATAGTCTCTGACTTGTTTAGTAGTTCTTTTGGCTACTTTTAAATTTGAGAACATTTCTTCCAAGCGACCAAAGAACTATGCTATCGTCAACATTGGCAAACAATATATTTTATTTATTTGTTTATTTATTTACTGGTTTATTTGTACTTACCCACTAGAATAGATGCCTCAAGAGGCCTCGAATTTTGGCTACCTTGTTTCCTTCTGTATCTCTAACACCTAGAATGAGCCTTGGCGAAGAGTAGTAACTCAGTAAATTGAATGCTGACTTTGTTGTTTTTCATAAAGCCTGTGAGGTCCTTCCAAGGAAGTTATAAACTAAAAGGAATGCTACTTTTTAATGTCTGATTAACATAGAACTTATTCCCTGAATTACTTATGGTTCACACAAAGCTTTATAAGCCTTGTTGTGTCAAGTTACTGCATCTTTGTTATTAGCTTGCTGCAAAAGTAATTGCGGTTTTCACAATTATTTTTAACCTGTTAAACAGCAATTACTTTTGCACCAACCTAATAGTAATTGGTGATTATTGCAAATAAAAATAAGTGAAAACATTAATAGTATATTATGCTTTCCAGCTATTTGGTGAATTTCTTCTTTTCCATCTTATTCTTTTTCTTCCTTTTTGCTTGTTTTCATGATTATATAATAAAGTTCATGAGGGCAAACTAATGAACACTTGGACGTTTAATCTCGTTTCAATACAGAAAAATATAAGGTTTCTTTTTAATCTTGAGTCAGAAATTGACCTTCACAAATTTACTAATGTGCTATCCAGCCTGAGGTGAGCCACTCTGCAAGTCTTGTGTGCATATGCTGATGTGACTAGACTGCTCTTTGGTAGCTGAAAGGCTTATTTTCATGACTAATTGCATATCATTGGTATCTTGTGGCTTTGTGACTATAAAGCACCTCACCCAGGCTACATATCAGTGTCAAGTGATGTCAGAAGAGATATTGCTAATAATATGTGTGGCATTTTTTCTGTTAAGTGCATATTGATCCAGGGTCCTAATACTCGGTTTGTAAGGAGAATTTTATTACGTGAAAAACCATCTTGACTTCTCTGTCAGACTTATTTTGCTTGGTATAATAATCTCAAGATCCACTGAAAGCAACAAAGGAACAAGACAAACAAACAAACAAAAACTCATAGATATAGACAATAGTTTAGTGGTTACCAGAGGGTAAGTGGGGAGGGGGTGGTATAAGAGGGTAAAAGGGGTCAAATATATGGTGATGGAAAGAGAACTGACTCTGGGTGGTGAACACACAATGTGATATATAGATTACAGAATTGTATACCTGAAACCTATGTAATTTTACTAACTATTGATGCCCCAATAAATTGAAAAAAAGTATTATATAAATGATGTGTTATAGAAATGTATACTTGAAACCTATATATTTTTACTAACCCATATCTCCCCAATAAATTTAATTTTAAAAAGTAAAAAATGAAAAAAACAAATTATGAAAAACATAGACACCAGATCCTTTGCTTTGGGATTATTCAAGATGCTCATAAATGTAAAAAGCCATAATCTATAGCAAGAAATATGTGAAGCGAGCCAAATCAGTTCATGTTAAACTCACACTACATTCAAACTCATTTGTTTTAAGGTCAACAATACAATTTTTTTATTGTAAAGGAATACAACTTTATATTCACCCAAACTACTATGAACACATTAATTGTTCTAATAATGGGCTTGGTTATGATGCTATCACCAAGAAAGAACTCTCATTGTCACTAAAATAAAATTAAAGGAAAATATTGTATATTTCCTCATAGAAATCATGAGCAATTGACATTGTTCACTATGAACTATTGTTCTTAAGAACAGTAAGGAAGATGAAAAAGTGGATCAACAAGATGACAGGCAATCTTACATCCATATGCAGACATGGAACACTCCTTCAGAAAATTGAACAGGGGAATGAGAAATGAAGAGTTATCAAAATCTCTAAAATCATTCTGACTTGCCCTTAAAATGAGCTCGGGATACTTTATATTGGAATGCAATTAGTCACTAGCCAGTGTCCAGAGATGTAGAAGAAATATGTTATACTACAAATAGTAACAATATCAAAAATTCCATTTTTATCTAAAATTAAATGAATGAATGCACAAAGAAAATGTTTACATTAGAGAGGCATACCGTTTTTGTAGTGGTATTTACTATGTGAGTGATCCTATGGCCTATTGTTCCTTTAAATGTTTTATAGGGCAGGTCTGTGTGAATTAACTATATGAGGAGGAAAAGAAGCCAGCAAGCCACCTGTAGTTTTATTTGTACAATAGTGTACACATATAGCTGATGCTTCTGATTTTAGACATCACAGTCTATAACACCTCTAAACATAAAACGGTTATCTATAGATAGATACCTTCAGTTCCAGCTAAGCAAACTAGCAGTGTTTCCTGGAATAACATTTAAATGACACTAGGACGGCATGACAGCAATCATGTAAAGAACACACCAGTATTTTCTGAAAATTTAAAATATGGCCTCTGGCATGAAGCTTTCCTCAGGGAATAAAAAAGATAATTCTTAGATTAGGAGCTTTAAAATAACTTCCATATTAAAATTATTAGACATTATATTACTGAACAACTGCAGACATAACATTTATTGAAGAAATTGATATTTTCATATATTCCAAACCATATTCTACCATGTTGCTGTATTGTATTTCTTTCATACCAATGTAGTATTCATCTCTTTTATAGTAATGATATGTTTGTGTTTCTGTCCTCTCTCACTAGACTATGGGATCCTGGGGCAAACAAACCCTGGCTTTTACTTTTTTCATAGTTTAGTCGCTTAGATAGCGGCTGACATAAGGTATTATTCAATAAGTGTTTATTAAATAGATCATAAGTATTATGCAATATTTTCCCTTTTAAAGCTTTTTGAGGTGTATAAAATGAATAACAAGTGAAATATTATAACCATTTTACTTTATGTGGTACAGTCATAAACTTTTGTAGAAAAATATTTAGTCTTTTTATTTCTCCCCTTTATTTTTAATGACAATACATAAGAAAATAAAGTCATTTTTTTTCAAGGCATGCAATTTCTTTTTTTAATTAAATTTATTGGAGTGACATTGCTTAGTAAAATTATATAGGTTTCAAGTGCATATTTCTATAATATATCACCGTACATTTGACTCCCTTTTCCCTCTTCTACCACCTCCCCTTCCCCGCGTTACCCTCTGGTAACCACTTAACAGTTGTCTGTGTCTATGAGTTTTTGTTTGTTTGTTTGTTTGTCTTCTTCCTTTGTGGCTTTTAGTTTTATAACCCACGTATGAGTGAAGTCATATCATTCTTGACTTTTTCTGTCTGACCAATTTCTCTTCGCGTGATAATCTCAAGATACATCAATGTTGTCACAAATGGCAGTACTTCATCTTCTCTTATGGCCGAGTAGTATTCCATTGTGTATATATACCACATCTTTTTTATCCAATCATCTGTCGAAGGACACTGGTTGTTTCTATGTCTTGGTTACTGTGAATAATGCTGCAGTGAGCATAGGGGTACATATATCTTTACGTATAAATGTTTTCAGATTTTTGGGGTAGATATCCAGGAAACAGATTCCTGTGTCATATGATAATTCTATTCTTAATTTTTTGAGGGCCCTCCATACTGCCTTCCATAGTGTCTGTACCAATCTACCTTCCCACCAGCAGTGTATGAGGGTTCCTTTTTCTCTACAGCCTCTCCAACACTTGTTACTATTTGTCTTGTTGATGATAGCCATTCTAACAGGTGTGAGGTGATATCTCATTGTGGTTTTGATTTGCATTTTCCTAATAGCTAGTGAACTTGAGCATTTTTTCATATATCTGTTGACCATTTGTCTGTCTTCTTGGGAGAAGTGTCTGTTCAGGTCCTCTGCCCATTTTTTAATTGGTTGGGGGTTTTTTTATTGTTGTTTTTGTTGTTGAGCTGTACGAGTTCTTCATATTTTTTGGACATTAGCTCCTTATCAGAGGAATTGTTTGTAAATATCTTTTCCCATCAGTTGGTTGCCTCTTTGTTTTGTTGATGGTTTCTTTTGCTGTGCAGAGAAGCTTTTTAGTTTGATATAGTCCCATTGATTTATTTTAGCTTTTAGTTCCTTTGCTCCAGGCATGCAATTTAAAGGGCTTCTTTACAGTGATTTTGATAAACATTTATGAGAAAAATGTGAAAATACGAGGGACTATATTAGTACCTTTTGAGAAAGTGATTTATAGTTGCTAGTTGTACTCCTTTTTTTATTCTTTCTGACCAGCAAGCAGAGACTTCTGAAATCAGGTTTTGTCCCTCCTGGTACTTCATATTTGAATCCAAATACATATATACTACTTTTACATTGCCTGCCAAAAATAACATGAGATAAACATAATTTGTTTTCACCGTTTTTTTTAAAGTCGGGACCCTTTGTCATCATATTTCTGCATAATATCCAGAACACTGAAGCCTCAGTGTGGAAATGGTCATATTTCTTTGTTAATATCTGTATTATTTGGTTAAAATAAGACCACTTTTTCCTTATAAATATATATGAAGAAACAGGGTCTTTAAAAAAAGAGGGTCTTGAGAAAATAACAAAGGAAGAGTATATGTTTGTATTATGACTAGTTGTGTGTCATTACACTACTTTTAAATGCCACAAAAATGAATGAGGAAGTCAAACTTACTACCTGTTATAGTTATTTTAAAGCGTCTTTTCTTTCTAAATCATTTTTAGTGTGAGTATACATGTAGGTGGGGGCCTTCCAGGGCCCTGGCTCACAAATCAGCATCTGCGTGTCTTAAAGGTCCATTCTGGGCTTCCTTAATTATCTAGATGTGGAAGGAACCAGCCTACAGGCCTGGTGTTCATCATTCTGCTCCCTTTGGCCACCCAGTTGTCGACTGCAATTTTCCAAGGCTCTATCAGGTATAAGCATCTATCTTTCCAAACATATATAGTAGATACATTTTGACATCAAATGTTTGTGAGTTAATAAATAATTTGGGAAGGAAATAATTTGGGAAGAAAGGAAATTTTATGTAGTTCTAAATTTAAACTCAAAGATGAATAAAACGACAGGTTATGCACAATCAAAATCACACTCTGTGACATTAACTTAATTCTTCCTCTGCATGTCAGTGTGGCTCTTAGTGGGTATGGTGTGAGGAAGTGTAGGGCCTCGTCAGCCTCTCCTTAGCCTTCATCTTCCACTAACCCTTTCTTGTATCCTCATGCCAGCCTGTATCCTCCCTGAGTCTGTACCAGAATGATTACTTCTGTTAAGTCTGTCTGTTGTCAGATAGAGGGAAGACATTGAAAACAGAGTTATTCATTTTATTTATGAATAGTTTTCTCGGAATGTTCATAATTTTACAGCCAAAACACAAGAAATTATAGAAATTGAAAAGGTGGTTTGTAGATCCTAATAGCATCTTCTGTTTAGAAATTTGAAGTTTGGTGTTTCTTAAAAATGTGTTGGGTGTATAATACATGCTTAAAAATTAACTGATTTTTAAATCATTTGTATTATCATTATCTTTGTCACATCTAAATTGACTTGCTTTGATAACAAAGATATTGACTGAGAACAAGTTCATAAAACATGAAACCAGTAATATTTACAGCATAGGTATCCAACGCCTACCAATAAGATAAGAACTATTCAAAAAAAATAACTCTTTCAGGTTTTCTTGGGAAACAAAGTTAATTGAGACTGCAGTATGGTAACAAAACTACTCTGGAACTAAAATGGTTAATATACGATGCAGGAAGTAATGCTTTGTGTCTTTAAAACATAAGTGCCTCCAATAAGAGTATCTGTACCATGTCTTCTCAGTGTATAGCCTAGTAGCTGATTTTATTTCTTTTTTCCTCTGTATTTTTAAAAAGATATATTTACTTAGCCATTTCATCTCTTTTTTTGGTGTCGCATGGGTGATTGATTGATGGTTGGGGATATCACAGAAATTGCAGCTTACGTCAAACTGGGGCAAAGTGAAATAGAAGAAATCTTGTCATCATTCCTTGACCTTGATTTTAATGCAGTTTTTATCAGACTGCCACTTAGTTTTGGGAATATACTGAGAAATGCAGTGCCTGCCCTCAAATTATATTTGAAAATAAAAAGTAATCTGTTAGCACATATTTAATGTTCTGTAGATCATGGTTGTCCTTATGGTAGTGTGTCTATTTGTGATCATATAAAATGATTATTCTTGTCTGTGAGTTTCTCCATCTATAATAATGATTTTGACATTGCTAGTGTATAAATGTAGGGATCCAGCTTGACTCTATATTAGTTAAAGTAGTAGGGAATGCCTAAGAAATAGCCAATAGGTTGTAAAAATGAATTGCCAGTTGCCATGATGTTAAAAAGCACAAATGCTCTACCTTTCACAAAGTCTTTACCTTCCACATGTGAAAATGTAGTTGGAAGAAGTGTATGCAATTAGATTCATTTACTCATTTTCAAATAATAAAAACATATTGTATCATTGCACTGTATTAAAAAGGAAATCATCATTGGATTAATTTTGTGGGTGAGATTATTGGAGTACTTAAAACTATAATTATTTTTAGTGTAAGTTATTTTTGATGGTAATAATTGATGCCACATTTGGGTGATGACTTCCTAAAAAAATTAACTTTAAGCTGATAACATGCTCTCTATCTAGAAGCATTAACATAATTGTGAACAAAATATTTGTCCAATATTTTTACATAAATAAATAACACTTCTGGTAGTTACTGAAAAATAATAGTTTTCAAAATTATAATGAATCTTTTATATCAGTTTATCGTCAAAGAGATAAAAATAGAAACTTTTATTTAAAATTGAAGAATTCAAAATTTCTCTTATAGCCATTATACATTAAGTGGAACTATACTGGCTTTTTCAGTTTAGACGATATTAAATTACAGAAGAGACACGAGGAAAATGTTACCAGGCTTTGGATCACAGGCAGTGAATGAATGAATGATTTTGAGGAAAGGAGAACAAACAAGGGGAGCCCTGCACACGTTCAGGTGATCTGGCTGGGGGGACATTTTCTACTACAGTGTAGTGAGTTTAAGTCAATCAGAATACAACAGCCTCACTAAGCTAAGGAAGAATGTTGCTATTCTGGGGGGCTGAAGTGGTTAAAATTAGTAGGACCAGTATTGGGGAAAAGACAGTGCAGAGGGGGAGGTCTCAGAAATCTGCAGAGGGCCCTCCATGTTTCCATGACTGAGGGACAGTCTGCACACGTGTAGAGGAGACTTCTAGAAGGCTAGTAGAGGGTCACTGCTTGGGAGGAGGGTGGGGTGACAGGGGGCAGGGGTTCAGAGCTGAGAAAAATACCAGAGATTGTGAAGTGCTGAAAGACATTGGAATTTTAGCCCAATCAGATGACGGAGACCTCCCAGAACTCCTTATATATTCAGTTGAGACCATGGATACCTCAAGTCTTGGGAGAAAATAATATATCTTTGAGTATGAGCCATACCCTAGAATTAAGAAAACAACTAAAATAGATATACTCTAAATACCCCCCAATAAGCATTCTGCACAGAAGTCAGGGTCTGTGTCCAAGGAACCCTGTGTAAAACAAATGTGCGTTCAAGTGACACTTGTGGGAGAGTGGCTTTTCAGGTACATTGGCACTGTTTTCCAAAGGGCTCACCTTTCAGGGGATTGAGTAGTGGACATAAGCGTGGTGACTGAGGTGTGTGAAATGGGCAGAATCACCAGAAAAATAGTGGGACTGCCGAAATTAAGTAATGAACACTGTTATGAAAAATATTTCTCAGAAATTCATTCTAAATCACCAGGTAGGAAGTAAAGATGGCTTGTAAAAACAATTTGTTTAAAAAGAAAGTGGAACAGAAATCATTTTACAATCTGACACCTAGATCTTGTCACTGCCAAGTATATCCTGGCAGTATTGGCGCTGCAGCCAGGGCAAGTTTAAAGAGGGCGATGGGAGAAGCTCATGCCAAACTAATGCTGAAAGTTGCTTAAACTGTCAATTTGCGTTTGCATCACAATAAGGCAAAGAGAAAGCTAAACTGAGACTTGTGCATGATAAACGTGTTTATTGTCCATGCATAGTTATTTGTGAAGTCATCATCTGTCTGTCCTCACTTCCCCCTCCTCCCCTATATCTGCTGGGAAGGCTTCCAAGGACTGAGTATTGAGAACACAAAATCTGAGAGTCAGTTTAGAATCTTACTCATGTAATCCTTTCATTCATTCACTGCATCATTCCCAAGCTGGCTGCTACTTCTTTAGAGATGCTTGAATTTATTCTGATCTTTCCTTAAGTCTCACTGATACTTTTGTGATTCTGGTCACTGATATTAGCCAGATTATTTCACAGCTTTCTTAACAACCAGTATCTTCCAAACCAACTTCGAAATTGTTCAAAAAGTGAGTATCATAATGCAAGTTTAAACATGTTCTCCTTCTATCCCATCTTCAATCGCCTCGATTTTTTGGACACATCTCAGGTTCTTTTGCCCAGCTTAGAAGGTACCAGTACTCTGTTTAGATGTTTCTTTCCCAGGAGTTTATCTCATCAAACCTGATGCCCCAACTACATTACAGGATTCTCAGTTCCCTTAAATGTGAGCCTACTCACATCACTCCTTTCCCTAGAAAATCCACTATTTCTGCTTCCCAAAATTCGTGTCCTTAAGAATATAGTTTGGAAAAAATGTAATTAGCTGACTTAAAAAAAAAAAAAAAAAAGAAAAGAATTTGAATGGCTTTAGTGGGGACATGCACACCGCTGTTTACCTTGGGACCCCTGACTCTCACGATGTGTGAGTTGCTTACATTTATTAATATTTGTCCTGCAAGACTCTGTCCCTCTGTTACAGCAGATGAAACTCCCCTGACTCCATTAGTCTTACTTAAGGCTCCCTCTCACGAGCTCCTACAAGTCCATTAAAAAATTTTATAATAGCATGTGCTAACTAGTTTCTGCTCTTATTACCTCCATTCTTCTCCTTGTTGACGTGTTAAACATAAAAATGTGATATATCGGAACGAAAAATTTGATACTTCTACTCGATTAAAAAATATATATTTTCATAGCAAGCCCCTCTCTATGGCATCATGTTATTTACTGTATTTACAACTTCCTGTAAAATGATGTTAAATATAGAGCAGATAAATCTATATGATCAGTTCTCCCCTGCAGGTGAGTTTGCCCTCCCAGGAGCATTTGCAGTGCCTGGAGACATTTTTGGTTGCCACTAAGGGGTGGAGGGAACTATTGGCATCGCATGGACAAAGTCCAGAGAGGCTACTAAATATCCTGCAACACACAGGAGAGTCCCCCACAAAACAAGATTATCCATCCCTCTATGTCAGTAGTGCCGAGGTTGAAAAACCTTGATCTGTATGGAAACAAAGGATTCTTAGGCTCAGCAGCAGTCAGCTTCTCCAGGTTCAAATCCTGGCTCTCCTCGGGAAGTGTCGGTGCCATGTTGGGGAGTTTACCTGTTTCTCAGTTTTCTTTTTTAAAAATGGAGGTAATGATTCATGCATAAAAAGGTTATCATCAAAATTAAATACTTAGAACCGTACCTGTATATAGGTAAAAATTAAAACTTAACTACTGTCATATATTATAAGCATAGCATTATTGCTTATGAACGTATGTGATTTGTCAGTCACACAAAGGTTAAATCAAAGCAAATTTGCCAGAAACCACTTATCTTATTGCAATAGTCATTCATATCTGGTTGTGATTTTCTTGTATTTTAGTTCAATATCACCTAAGTTAGCCATAAGATGATAGTAAGTATGTTTTGTTTTCTTTTTCTCTTCTCTCCAGCCACACAGTAACCAGGCAGAAATTGTTAGTGTTTCCGTCATAGAGCAAGCAAAACTTGTACCAAACAAAGGAAAGATCTTGTGTTCACAGAAGGCGAAAAGGACATAATTTGAGCTAAGCTGACAACCAGAGATAGTCATATAAATTCTGATGAGTACCATGAGATTGCCGAGCTTTTAACAATAACCGCATTCTAAATTCCCAAACAAAGGAACCATTCACACATTTGGTTACAAAGTTTAAAAAATCAGAATGTATATTTAGCATATTTTCAATATTACAATTTCTGTCTTTTTTTCCCAGTAATATTAAACAACTTGTAAAATCTATAATTTGCTAGCAAATGCTGGCAATTTCTGATAGGAACAAATAAACTTTTACAAAACAAAGAAGTTTGTACTTATACAGGTAGTTACTAAGTTAATATAAATTTAAAGTTGAAGCCCTCCTCCCCTGAAATAATGGACTGCATGGAATTTTCTAGCTTCCTCTTCATTTGTAAGCTTTTTTGGGGGGAAAAAAAAAAGAAATTGTATTGGTTATTGAGGCATTGGATACAAAAAAAAAACAAAACATTTTAGAACTCTTTTAGTAATAAAAATGCAACTCATCACATTAGGGAAATTTTAGGATAGATATATATATATATATTCCCCCCCCCAATAACACAGAAACAGAAACATCACTTAACTTTGAAGTTTATTGAGTGCTGTGTGGGAAAAATGTGGGTCATTTCTCAACCTATATTAGACTGCATTTTGATTTAAAGACACTTTACCCTGCTGGAAAAGAAACATTGTGTTCTAAAATTGATATAATGTCTTTGACCAAAATATCTGTTTGCAATACTTAAGATGACAGACAAAAAAGTTTACAAAAACTATTTGGTATATAGATACATATGGCTAGATGTTCGATCTGATGACTTTACCATCATTAGTGTTGATTTTCAAAAACTATAAAATGTTAGTGACACATAAGACAAATGGAGAAATGCCATTTGAAATAACAAGAAAAAAGAAAGAATTTAATGGATTTTTTTCTTTTTTTTTTTTTTGGTCCAGAGCTCAGTGTATGAACACACGCATTTATGTGGTCTACCTCCCCAAACAACATTACAATTAAATTAAAGGATCACATGCTCTGAGGAAAGCCAGTTGTCACCTTGTAGGGACACTCAGGTAACCTATTGAGAGGCCCATGCAGCAAGGAATGCAATAGCTGTTGGGGTACTGGGGTTGCCTGCCCATAGACATGTGAGTGAGCCGTCGTACAATCCAACTCTCTAGTGCTAGTCGATGAGGCAGCACTGGCCAACAGTTAGACCACAGCCTCATGAGACACTGAGCCCAAACCACCCAGTTAAGCTGCGTCTGAATTTCTGACCAGCAGAAACTCTGAGATTATAAACGTTTGCTGTTTTAACATGCTGAAATTTGAACTAATTGGTTATGTGGACATAGTTACCAAATACAGGAATAAAAGGGAAGAAAGAACATCATAGCAGGTGGAAGCTGATGACACAACTTTAAAGGTATAAGGCAAATAGACAAGTGATGTAAGATAATGTAGGTGAGATTGAAAACAAGTGGATGGATAAGTGACTGTCCTCTCTTACTCCTAACCAAAAGTGGAACAAAGCAAAGCATCATCCTTTGCCATTTTGGCAGAAGGTGGAGGATTGGTGGATTCTGGTATGTGAGGCACAGCTGTGGAAAGGAGTGCTAGATTTAAATAAGGTCGGATAAATGGAAACCTACATGGTGGTCAACGTGAATCCAGCCTGAGTCTCCTGATCATCCCCCAGAATTTTTAAAATTAAAGTTATGAGCCCCACCCCCTCCAAGAGACATAATAGAATGATTCCTTCCTTTGGAATCGTTCAATCAGCAAAGAGAAAGAAAACTCTGGGTGGAGTGTATGGTTTCACAGTGAAATAGTTTGGATTGCTGGATCACTATGTGATCACTGGGATCCACACTGTGGTAAGCATAATTCTGAGATGATTCCCGATGACCTACAGCCTTGTATAATCCCCTCCTTTGAGCATGGGAGGAACTTGTGAATCTGATGGGATATCACTCCTGTTGTAAAATCACCTTCTTTGGTAAAAGTAGAAGGATTTTGCAGATGGAATTAAGGCATCTAACCCATTGATTCTGAGCTAATAAAAAAGGTGATTATCCTGCAAACACCTGACCTAAACAGATGAGGTCTTCAAAGAGACTGCAGATGCACTCCTTTTGGCCTTGAAGTGGCAAACCGTCATGATGTGGAAAGGGACATGTTACTAGGACCTGAAGATGGACTTTGGGATCTGCAAGCAACACCTGGCTGGCAGCCATCAAGAGAACACGTACCCCAGTTGTATAACACCGAGAGTTTCTACAGTTGAATTCTACCAGCAACCTGAATGAGCTTGAAAGTAGATTATTTCCTGGTCAAGTCTCTGACTGCAAATGCAGCCTAGCCAACACTTTCATTTCAGCCTCATGAACCCCTGAACAGAAAAATAATCTGAGCCATGCCCAGATTTCTCTCCTACAGAACTGCGAGATTCTGAATGGATGTTTTAAGCTGCTAAATTTGTGGTAATTTGCTATATGCCATAGGAAACAGAAGATGTACGCACTGTAGGGCAGCATCTGCCAACTGAAACAGAGCTGCCATTTAGCACTTTGCTTCTCTTGAATAGGAACAGGTAACCAAAAATAATTAGTCTTTGAGAAAAGATATTAATCATAGACAATGAAATAAGTTTTCTTTCACAACTGAAGGGCATGAGTATCCACATCAATAAGTCTATCGAGTATACAGCAAAAAATGAAAAAGACTCAAACCAGAACAGTGCATTATAAAATTTCAGAACACAGTGGATAAAGATAAGGTCAAACTGAATTGCGTTAGATTTGTAATAATATATAGAAGTTAGAAAATAAGACAGTAATACCTTCATATACCAAGAAAAAGTGCTACCCTTCTCCCCTGAGTTTTAAACTAAGGCAAAACAAGGATATTATATTAAGGTAGAGCAAACAATTATTTTGTAGACATGCATCTCTCAAAATATTACCTCCCATGACTTTTATGGAAACTACTGGAGGCTGTGCTCCCTCAAAGTCTAAAGACTACACCAAGAAAAAAATGACTTTAATGTCAGAAAATAGAGGATATAGAGTTAGTTCTAGCTAAAGGATGGTAGTGACAGGAAGTTTCCAGAAAAGCTGGATATTAGGCATGGAGTGGGTAGGTTCAGAAGGAGGAGTGCTTTACCATAGAGGTCACCTTGAAAATAGTGAATTGATAAGATATTTTGATGGGCTTCAAGACGTAGAACGTGCCATTGAGACACTTTTTGGAGACTGTTTCCTAAGGAACAATATTTATTAGAAAACATTACAAATTCAAAAACAGAGGGACTACATTTCAGAAAAGTTAAAAAGTTTTTTTAAAGTGCTTGCTCATATATAATACTTGACTCAGCATTGAATAACACTTGTAATTGCACAGTGATATATACTGAGTATTTATTTAACCAAATATTGTCACATGAACTTATTGTAAGAGTGGAGTAGAAAGAGAAAGAGAAAGATGGAAAGAACTTTTGAGGTTAGATGTATAAATTTTACACACCACAATAGAAAACTGTATATACTTTCTAAAAAAAAAAATTATATGGACCTAAATCAAATCTAAAAATAACAGTGTAGATATAAACTTTATGTATGCACAGGTAAATATAAGAAGGCACAGCTAAAAAAACAAACAACAAAAGAATGGTATTAGGGAATAGTAGGAAATAGTGGGGAAAAGACCACTGCTCATTACCAGTCCTTTTGGTTTATTTGCTTTTTTAAATTGAATATATGTACTACTTTTAATTCAGTCATTACTGGGAATATATATATATATATATGTATATATATATATATATATATATATATATATATATATATATATATATCATGCTGTTATGGCTGAGAGTGATTTAGAGATAGACTCCATATTTGAATCTCAGCTTCATTGACACTAACTGTTATTCGTGGGCTAGATACATAATTTCTTCATCTCTAAAACGTGATACCTATACAGCATGGTTCTTGGAAAAATAAGTCTGGGAAAGCTTTTAAAGTGTTTGGACAGTACCTGGTAAATAGTCAGTCAGCATATATTAACTATATAAATTACTAGGAAATAGTACTTACTAAGCAGATCTATATACACAGCACTGTTCTAATCTGTGCATAAAGAAACATGAATGAAACAAGAATGATATCTATATATGAAGTTGGCCTTCTAGTTGGCAGTCTAGATAAAAGACAAATGAGGAAATAAGATTTCAAATAATATATATATATTAAACATTCAAATCCTAATGAGTGGTCAGTGCTCTTAGAGAAAGAGAGTAGTAGGCAGCATGGGTGTGTGTGAGTGTGTGTGTGTGTTCAAGTGTGGAAGTTGTACTTTCAAAATTTTTCATCGGTTGCTTCATGAGGAGATGGTATTTAAGTCACAGCCTGCATTAATCTGCTCAGGCTGACATAACAAAATACCATGGACTGGATGACTTAAACAACAGAATTTTATTTCTCACAGTCCTCAAGTCTAGAATTCTAAGATCAGGCTTCTGGCGTATACGATTTCTGGTAAGGGCTGTCTTCCTGGCTTGCAGACAACCACCTTCTTGCTGTGTCCTCACATGGACTTTCCTTTGTGCTGAGAGAGAGAGAGAGGACTCTAGTTCTCTGATGTCTCTTCTTATCAGGTTTCTAATCCTTGACTCAGATCCCACTCTTATGACCTCACTCATTTAATTTTAATTACTTCTTTAAAGGCCCTTCTGTAAAGGAGCTTAAGGCTTCAACATACATATTTTGAGGGGACACGTATATTTAGTCTATTACACAGCCCATGGATAAGAAGGTAAATTCCATGACTAGGGACAAGGAAAGAAAAATTCTGCATGTGCCTTGACGTGTTTTAGTAACTGAAAGGAGCAAAATGTCGGGAACAGAATTGGTAATTTGGGGCCAGCATGAGATAGGAAAGACTGGACAGGAATGGTGTGGTAAGAACCTTCATTTCATGATTTTTGGATTTCATTTTAAATATGAGGGAAAACAAAGGCATTAATCCACTGGCAATCCAATCCAATATGTGTATTTTAGAAACATCACTATGTCAGCTGCATTAAGGATAGATTGATTGTAATCTATCCTTATCCAAATAGGTAATCCTATTTGGAAAGGTGACCAAATATGGAAAACCAACAAGTAAAAAACAAACAAACAAATAAAAATAAAAATAAAACAAGCAAAAATATGAACAAAGTACTACAGAATTAATAAAATTACATGTTTAAACCGACTCTATTAATAAAACAAGTGCTAATAGAAAGTATCAATGTAATAATTTTTATTCATCAACTTTTTACTCAAAAGACACAACTAATAAAAATAAGCTAATATGTTGGAGGAGGGTCAACATGAAATGATTTAAAAGCAGGAGAAAAAAACAAACAAACAAACGTGGAGTCCAGCATCTCTAAGTACCTGGAGGAGATCAAGGAAATGGTTGCTGCCCTCCTGTTTTTATTTCCCAGGGATGCCATCCCCCAGTGGTTATATGGAGATGTTTTGGGGTGCTTTTGGTATCACAATGCCTGGTGAAGTTCTATTGACAATTTTTTGGACGGAGATGGAGGAATTGTGGTAGGGAGAAAAAATAAACTTTCTGAAATTATCAGGCCGGTTCCACACAAGGAAGAACAGACACACTTTAATACCAATAGAATCCTAATTGAAGATGTGAGAAGTCAATGGAAACACCACATAGCAATCACGGTTTTATTTCCTCCATCCTGGCCAAGATGCAGGCTCTCTCTAGGGCAGAAGAAGCCAGAAGCAGCCACATTCCAGAAATGGGAATATACTCTTGAAGAAAGAAAATGCTTGAGCAAGTGGACTATGAAGAATTATTCACACAGTGTGAGGGATATAAATGATAAACGTCTAAGTTTTGCTTTGTCTTGTGCACCTGAAACTAATTAAAAAAAAAAAAAAAGAATTATTGGGGTGTTAATGCCTGAGAGATCTGCCCAAGGCAAGCATAAGGCTTAGAGAAATAGAAAATACTTGCTTTTATAAAACTGATTTCCATTTTGTGGTAGAGAGTTTTGTGTTTGGTTCTTGGCAGTCTAATTCATATTTGGTACATGATCTTCAGTCAAGCAAAATAGCAAAACAAACAAACTAACAAAACAAAAACAAACAAAAAACCTAATATCCTGTGTAAGGGTTGATATACTGTAATTGCAGTTCAGGAAACTGTCCTATGGAAATTATCAGAAATCCAGGAATCATTCATAATATTACAGTGTTGTGTTAATAATACTACATAATAGTACAGTGTTATTTTATTAAGAGAAAGTAGAAATGATTACATGTAATATAGCTACCTACACTGTGCTTTCCAAAATATCTGTTTGACCTGGTGTTCTTTTCATAACACAACGATAGGAGAAAATGTGCATATTTATGTGCAGTTTATAAAACATTACATGTATGTAAGTATATAAGTATATATTAAAAGGAAATCTGCTAAAATATAAAATATTGCATAGTATAGTATAATATAATAATAAATATATAAGCTATTATGTATATTACATATACATATATAACGGGTGCTAAAAATGTACACATTTTAAGAGATGTTATCTATGTATTACTTTTCGAAGTTGAATTGAATGATGGTAGCAATGTGTAGTATGACGTTCACTCAAAAGATGGAGTTAATGAAAATGAATGCTAGCGTCATTCATTGTATTACAATTTTAATACAGTTTCTTCCTTTCTTAAAATGTGTATACATTTTTTTTGGCACCCTATGTATGTATGAGCTAAAAAGAAATCTACTACAACATTAACAGTGATTGTCTCTGGTAGGTAGTATTACTGATGGCATTTTAAAAATCTCTTTATATTTTTAAAACTTCTACAATGATCATTTTTGTTTTCCTTCTTCGTGGTCTATTGCAAAATAAAATAGAGCTTTCCTCATTGTAAAAGATTTAAACAATGCTGAGCTATGGGAAGGATATATTTTATTTTAAAAGACACATTTCTGGGATATTACATAATTGAAAGTTTGCGTAATTCAAGCCTAATCTAATTTGAGAATAATTTTTCCTATACAAAAGGCAATAGAGAAATTCAGTCTTAGAAAATAGACATTTCTAATCACACCACATACATCTCCTAGATGTATTTTTTCTCTAATGATGTTTCTTACCTTATCTAAAAAAAGAAAGAAAAAAAAAAACCTCTCTAAATTAAAAGCTTGACCTTTTTCATAGAAATTTAACATACCTAATTGAATCTCAAAGTTCTTTTGTTGCCTGGCAGCACTTTTCAGAACTAACACTGGCTTTACTATTTAATGAATTCCTAGATGATATTGTCATAAGATAAAAATATTTCTAATAATAAAAGTCAACATTTTATAGACTATTATTTGTAGAATGCATTGACACTGCATATATAGTACAACACAACACTCCCTGTCCCTCCCTCACACATTTTATTACCCTTTTCTTAATCACATATCCCCCCCCAGAGTTAAAACCATTTAACAATTTGTGTGATTGCTTCCAATATCTAATTTTATGATTTCATATGTTATAGTATAGTGAATAAGAAAAAAATACATTAAAATGTATATAAATTATTTCCCCCAATCTATGTACTAAAATCACTTTGTTGTGATACTGTGCTCAGAAAAAACAATCCCTGTGTACACTATAACTATTAATTGACTCCTAAATCAGTTCCAATGATCAAAAAGTAAGAATTTAGTCACAAGAAGATTCTCCTTAAAATCTGTTCTCCAGATCTACATTATTACTTGTGTTTTACCTAAATATGGTCAGAGACATGTTAACATAAGCAGTTGCATAAATTCTTGCTAGTTGGTAATATTTATCCTAAAAATAAGAAAGATAAGAGAAGCCAGTTTTTCCTCTTGAGTTAGTATAATGTAAAATACTAATTAGAATAGTGTTTTTCTTGAAGAATAAGGGCCAGCTATCTACTAAGCGATGCTTCTGTCTCCTTGGAAGCAATTTAAAGGAAAATGATGGAAATTATATAACATTGGGGCTAAATTATTATATTTAAGAGATGATGGTGAAAATTTTCCATTTCAATAAAATAAATAAATAGAACAACACCACCATCAATTAAAAAAAAAAATAACTAAATGTTTATGGAAAAAGTCTTCATTGCAAATTTCTCCCAAAAGAACCAATTTTAAAACTTGTGATCCCACTACTTTAAAATGTTGCTTCTTCTGTGTCTCTCCGCTTATAGGAAATTAGATACTTATAGCTTTTTTTCCCCTATATTCAGTGTGATTCAGATTAATATTTCAACAATTAATAATTTCTTGTCTCACCTTGCAATTTTCCATAATCATCAAGGTTAAAATACAATAATTCTACCAACAAAGATGTATCATGGACAGAAAACAAAATAATTTAAAGCATCCGAAGGATTTCTAATGATCACAGAAGTTCAGTTATGGAAATAAGTTTATTGTTATTAGAGACTGACACTGATGGCAAATTCTTATGGCCATTTCTCAAACTTATATATAATTTATATTTGGCTTTTCTGATGATGACCCTTACCTCAGTTTAACTTGAAAGTAAATAATTCAAATTGCGTCAGCTTTTTAAGAACTAGAAAGATTTTAAGAAAGAGGACTTTTAGGAAACAGAAAAAATTGAACTTATAATAAAGATTGATCTGGGTTGCTGTTGTCACCCTTTTCAACCCACAATAAATCAGTAGTTAAATAGGAATGTTGTGCAAGTGTGTGTTTCCAGTTTTTGTGTTTCTAGAAGGAAAAGGTGTTTAACAGATGGAGCAATATTAAACTTTACTCAGAGTTACATTCATCTTATGCACAAGTCCATGCAACAAGCAAGCCAACTTGACAGTTTAATTCCACATTAGGATAATGCTTGGAAGAGTAATCCTATTCACATGCAGGATGAAGACGGCTGCATAGTGGATTCGGCCTATAAAATTGTTAGCTATAAATTCTGAGCTGGCATTATGAGCTTCTTAACTTTTAAACCAGCCTTTTCTTAGCATCCTATTGCCAAGAGTAGATTATTTGCCCCATAAATCCATCTAACCCATTATAGTTTTCTTTTTAAAATCGTTTGGCAAATATACTGAAAGCAATAAAATCTGCTTTTCATATGGATTACCTTATTCTAGACATAATAATCACGTGTATGTAAAAGACACAGAATGAATTATAAATGGAACAATTTGGTTTACGAGAGTACATTTAAAGAGAACCAGAAGTGTTTTGTTTTTGCTGTACTTAAGGATTAAAAAATCAACTGCTCTTTGGAGTCAAGGTAAATATTCACAATACTTTATAAGGAAAGTCAAAGAAGAAATGAAAATACTTCTTTGTTTAGTTAGTTTTTTCAAAACTAGCACTTAAATCTGATTGTTCAACTGTGGGCGTAGCCCATGAGTTTACATAATAGACATGTTGATGTTTATACTTTCCTACTGTGGAGTGACCAGCCCTGAGCATGGAAAAGTGAGCTCTGAGGACACTTGAGGGGTGTCTGCCCTGCCTCCTGCATTTAAACCTTGGCTAGATGTCTAAAGTATCAAGCTGACAGATATGAACAAAAGTGTTTGAAAGGCCAAATACTTTTCTCTGAGCTCTTAGTTTTCCAAATGGAAATATATATATTTGCCTTGGACCTTAAGTCTTGGGTGGAATCTTTATTTAAAGTCTACAGATACTGCCATATTTTTCTTCTCACAAAGGCTGGCTGTCTGAGAAGAAGGTTCGAAGCCCTGGAATACTGTTCTGCTTCCGACTGTAACTACCTCTTTGATATTATTTCTTCTTTCAATTTCTCAGTGTCATAAATCTGTTTATTTTGCACTTTTTTATTGGAGTTCAATTTTATGACCCATCTTCTACATTATTCTTTTCAATTAATTATAATTTAATGTTAATTTGACACCAAATCATCTTATGTTATATTTGGTCATATGTTTAATTTATATCTTGATTATATTAAAGATTTTTAAACAAAAGACTTTTTTTTTTTAATAGAAGTTTTGGGCTCAGCGCACAACTGAGTGGAAAGTACAGACCTCTTATACACCCTCTCTTCCCCACACACATTGACTGTATTAATTTGTATTCTTGTTTCATTTGCAGTTTTTCAATTTAAACATGATTGTTTATTGTTTTCATACATCTACAGAAGCAAGAATGTTTATAATGGTTGTAGCTATAAGGAGCATCTGTATGCATTTATAGAGATTTATTCAAAATTATCAACTTCAGTGGAAGGGATAGCTTGGCGCTTTAAAACAGGAGAGATTCTTGGACTCTCTGAAGACACAGTAGGACAGCTCTATGATCTGTTAGATGTCTGCCATGAGCAGAGGGGATAATGGCAGCCTGGGAATTGCGCTTTTGCCAGCCTTGGCCCATTGCGGCAGTGAGGAAGACCAGGTCTCCCATATGAGCTTTGTATGTCTCTCTATTGAAAACAGAACTTCCTCCCCCAGTATTGCAAAGTTATAATACTATGTTTTAGGAAATCTAAAAGAGTAGTTTATCTCCATTACTTCGATTAATATTAAATAGCTATAATTGTCATCTTAGTTGAACAACTATAGTTCCTGCTGTATCATGCCATATGTGAGTTTAGATAATATAAGAATCACTCTCTCTGTCCTATGAAATCATTAACAAGGGATGGATTTTGAAATGATAATAACTTAATGGTTTTTAAATTTTATTTGAATTTAAATTCTCTAGGCATTTTACATACATTACTTCCATTAATTTTCATATTATGTGATAGCAATTATTTTCATCTAAGATTATTGATGAGGCCCAGAGAGATGAGTTTACTTGCATGAAGCCATCTGATTAGTAAGTTATGGAAACAGGATTAAAATTCAGAATGTCTGGCTCTAAAGCTGCACACTTAGTCATGACACATGCAGAGGTGGTAGGAAGGAGGTAAGAGGCATCGGTCAGTTTTGAGTCTTCCAATCTTCTGGAAGGAAACAGTCCATAATCAGCTTTGTCTACACTTCCTTACTTCAGTATGTCTCCAACATGTTTATTTTATTGATCATTTTTGTTCATTGCAGGGTTCATGACACCTGAGGAGCCAAGATGAAATTCTCATTGTGACCCTGATATATTTTTTTTCTCTTTCAGAGTTTTGTAGAGGCTGCATACTTATCAAATTGTGTTATTTGTTTGAAATATTTCTGAGCACAGCATGTTGTATAGACTAAATAAATCATCTCCTCTTATGAAATGTTTATTGCTGTTGGTTTGGAATTGCCTATTGGCCAAGTTAAAAAAGAATCCCCTTAGTATGAAAGTGTATCAACATTTTTCTCTTTTTTTGAGAGTCAGAGGAGACATTCTGTACTAAAAGATTATCATCAGGAGATTTTATAATCTAGTTAGTTTCATCTCTGATGACTTAGGTATGTGAACACACAGAGAGAACAAACCAAAACAAAAAACAGTTGCCTCACTTACTACTAAGCAGGACTTAAGTAAAACTTGGAGTCTAAAAGAATGAGACCCTGATTTCCATTAAATAAGATATTTTCAGCATTGCCAGCATTTAGAATTTCCCCAGAAGCCTTATGGAAAATACTGTTGCACAGATTTCACCACCACAAATGCTTATTTAGTTGTTCTGTGATAGGTCTTAAGCATTATTTTGTTACTTAACTGTTGCATGTTTACTTTTTAAGTCTGCTTTTTTAAAATTAAAATTTATTGGGGTGACAATGGTTAGTAAAATTACGTAGGTTTCAAGTGTACAGTTCTGTAATACATCATCTATATATCACATTGTGTGTTCACCACCCAGAGTCAGTTCTCCTTCCATCACCGTATATTTGACCCTGTTTACCCTCTTTTACAACCCTCCTCCCTCCTTACCCTGTGGTAACCACTAAACTGTAGTCTGTGTCTATGAGTTATTGTTTCTTTGTTTGTCTTGTTCCTTTGTTGCTTTCAGCTTTATATCCCACATATTAGTGAAATCATATAAATCTATTTTATTTTGATATAATGTACATATGATACAATGCACTCCTTTTAAATACTCAGTTTATATAGTCAAAAATGCTAACATCAGGATATATGGAATACTTCCATTGTCCTTTGCCCCGCAAATTCTCCTGTGCCAGCTGTGCACTAAATCCACCCACCTATCCCTGGCTCCAGGCCATCTCCTACGCGCTCTCAGTCACCATAGGTTAGTCTTGCCAGACCTAGAATTTCACAGAAATAGAATAATGAAGTATTTTCTTTTTGAGTTTGGCTTCTTTTGTTCAATAAAATGCTTTTGAGATTTATTCATGTTGTTGTGTATATCCATAGTTTGTTCTCTCTTACTACACAGTATTTTATTGTGGATGTATACAATATTTGTGTGTGTATGCATACACACACACACACATGTAAATATTTTGTATCTATGTGCATGCATATATATATATGTATATATATGTATATATATATACATATATATGTATGTATATGTATATATATGGCACACAGAGAGTACCAAATTTAAAAAAAAATGTATACACATTTCGGGAAAGGAAAAAAACTGCATTAATTGTAATATTCAATATATACTAATAGCAAAAGATGACTACAAGTCACATTTGACTTCTGCGATTACAAGAGGTGCTCAAAGTGGTTACCATCAGTGTCCAGATGCTTCTGATTACGGTGGACTACTGCTTGAGCATAGATAACATCTCCTAAAATGTGTGTACATTTTTTTGACACTCCTGGATATATATAATGCCTTGTGATTTTTGAGTTCTTTTAAAAATCTTTGCCTACTTAATTATGGAAAAAAAAATATCTTACATTTCTTTCTAGAACTCTTACAGCCTTTTCTTTTTTATGTTTAAGCATATGGCCCATTTTGAGTTAATGATTATCTAGAAGGAGGAAGTGGTTGAGATGCATTTCTTTGGATCTTCATTCCACTATTCCATTGATATTTATTGAAAAAGGTTATTCTTTGCCTGGAGCAGCATTGTCATGCATCAATTAACATGGCTTGGGGAAAGGCTTAGTATTCAGTGGATTGAATGGAGGACCCAGACAGATTTTAGTGGAGGTGAATTGTGTATTTCTATTCTCTGAATTGTTCCATTGGATCTATAAGTCCATCCTGATCTGAACACCACACCACTTGATACCTTGACAATAAGTCCTAAAATATTTTAGCATAGTTCCTCCAACTTTGTTCTATTTCAATTTTATTTTAGCTTTTTTATGTCTTCATTGTTCCATATAAATTTTAGAATCAGTTTGTCAATTTCTACCAAAACAAAACAAATCAAAAGTTTTTAAGGATTTTTTATTGGGATTATGGTGAATATATGGATGCATTTTGGGATATCTAACAACGTCACAATATCATTTACTTCATGAAATTGGAATCTCTCTGTAAATTTTAGGTCTTAAGTATTGTGAGAAATGTTTTCTTAATTATTAGTATATTTATTTTTCATATATTGTATTGAATTTATCTCAAAGAATTTTATGTTTTTATGCTATTTTAAATGGTATTTTAATTTGATTTTCTGATTGTTTGCCAGCGTATGAAAATGCAGTGTATTTTTTCTAAGTTTCTTTGGATATTCCATCAACTATGAAATCTGTCTTTCTGTGAAAGAAAACATTTTTACATCACCCTTTTCAATAAGCGTGACTTGAACATTTTTTTCTTCTTTGTTGCACTAGATAGATCCTCCAAAAAAAGTGTTAGATAGAAATGGTAAGAATTTTGCCTTCCTAATTTTAGAGGGAAAGCAGTCAGTCATGCATCACTAAGTATACAGTTAGAAGTAGGTTTCTAACAAAAGTTGTCCATTATCAGAATGGCAAATTTTCCTTTTATTCCCAGTTACATGACAGATTTCTTAATGGATGTTGAGTTTTTTCATATGTTATTTCTGTATTTAATGATGTCATCATATGCTTTTTCTCCTTTAATCTATTAATATGATAAATATAAATATTTTTTGATGTTCAAATGCTAAACGAAACTTGATTCCCTGTGGGAGGGGAAAAGTCTTTTCATGATACATTTTGTTTACCTATATTTCTCAAATAAACTTATAAACATTTTGTTAAATATTTTTATGTCTGTTTTCATAATGGTCTCCCAAAGGCAGTTTCTCAACTCTGTGTGACCACCATACTTGATCTGGTTATGTCTTGTCTGCACTGGGATCCAGAAAATGCCACCAGGCAGAAAGCCTGGCCCTGTCAATGCCAATGGTCCTGCTGAGATGATCAGGAATAGTCCTTACATGGAATCAATTCCATCCCTGATGTCTTATGTCTATAAACAGACTATGTCACTCCTGGGGCAAGTAAGACTTATTTTAAAAGACAGAAGTTCGTAAGAATGATATCTCCACTTTCATTACGCAGGATGTTTTCACTACCTGCATATATTGCAAAGACATCACAGTTGCCCAGGTTTCATCACCAGGAGTTTTGACTCCATTGTTCTATTTTTACTTAATTGACTATTTCTTGACTATTTATTCATTTGCTTCTGTTTTTATTTTTAACTTCTCCAGGTGATTGTAACGTAAAGCCGCTGTCTCACGTAAAGCAGCCACTGAGAACCACTACTCTGAGTAAGTACGGTTACTTCTTGCACATCATTTCCAGAGCGTTTTCTCTTCCTCATGGAGGAGGTTAAGTAACTTGCACAGATTCAGGTATAACGTGAGTAGATAATCCTTGTAATCTACTGATCGCCAGTGTGTTGTATTCTTTTACGATGTAAACAGTCAGGTGCAGCCACAAGAGGAGAGAGAGGAGAGGCTCAGGAAGCAACTAGTCTTCCGATACCCAGAGGCCCTAGAGGCAGGAGGCATGGCATGCCACGCAGGGACACCTAGGGAAGACACCAGCATGGCCAGCAGGGGAAGGTTTAGTCTACCACCTGCATTGGGGTTTCCACGGAAACGAAAGGCAAAGCAGGGCTGGAGGGATGGTTTTGGATTGGCCACCTGGAATAACTGCAGTGGGTTTGGGGGATAGGAGTTGTATCCTGGCCCTTGGATGACAAAGTCACAGGGATAGTACCTGCCGGGGCGAGTGGGCCAAATGGAGGAAGAATGGCTCTGGACTGGACAGTTTACATATCAGAGACGTGCTCCTAGCGGGCCTTTAGCGATCTCTGTAGGAATTGCCTAGCGCAAGGAGGGGCGGTCTCTCCCCAGCCAGAGAGGTATCTTATGATGTCAAAATATCACAATATATACAGAAAATTTAAAATATTTACAATACAACCAACATTCCTGTTCTTTGCTCTTTGAAGTCATGCCTTCCCAGGCAATATCATAGTATTTTATTTCCTTAGTTTATTAAAATTTTTATTTTTGAAACTCTTATTCATATAAACTGGATGTCCTTTCAAAGTTGACAACTATAAAATCGATATGCCCAACAGCTGACCTGGTCCCCACTACATTACACAATATGATTCCTCTAAAAAATTTTCCTGAGAGAAACTTGAATTCTGCTGTCTAATACTGAAGTAATTATTTGAGATAGTTGAAAATGATTTTTAGTTTAATTAGTATTTAATATCTAATTTAATCATTTTTAAGAATATGAACTACTATCAAGTTAAATTCATTGCTATCTTATATTTAGTGAAATGGCTTCTTAGCAAAGTGTGTCAGTGAGAGACCTTTCTCATAAGCAACAAAAACTAATGGATAATCAGTTAAGAATAAAAATACGTTTACTGGGGCCAGCCCGGTGGCTCAGGTGGTTAGAACTCCATGCTCCTAACTCTGAAGGCTGCTGGTTCAATTCCCACATGGGCCAGTGTGCGCTCAACCACGTGGTTGCCAGTTCAATTCCTTGAGTCCCGCAAGGAATGGTAGTCTCTGCCCCGTGCAACTAAAATTGAACACGGCACCTTGAGCTGAGCTGCTGCTGAACTCCTGGATGGTTCAGTTGGTTGGAGTGCGTCCTCTCAACCACAAGGTTGCTGGTTCAACTCCCGCAAGGAATGGTGGGCTGTGCCTCCTGCAACTAGCAATGGCAACTGGACCTGGAGCTGAGCTGCACCTTCCACAACTAAGACTGAAAGGACAACAACTTGAAGAAGAACGGCACCCTCCACAACTAAGATTGAAAGGACAACAACTTGACTTGGAAAAAAGTCTTGGAAGTACACACTGTTCCCCAATAATTCCTGTTCCCCTTCCCCAATAAAATCTTAAAAACAAAAAAAAATACATTTACTGAAAGAATATTGACCGACTCACAGAAGTGGTGGGTAGTATAGAAACTCAGGCTCAGAAAATAGGCATGCACTGAAGGAGACACAGAAGCCAGTGTCACAGCCCGAATCATGCCGCAGGAAGTGACTGAGTCATGGAAGTGCCAGTCCTGTAGGACACGGGAGACTAATGTTGTCATCTCTGTCCCCACCAGCACTGGACAGTATTCTATTCCTCCAACATACCTTTCTCACCTCATACCCGGACACTTCGCCATTGTTCCTACATCGCACACGTAGGATTCTCAGACTGGATGACAACACAGGCAAATGCTTGAGCTGCTAAGTAGACAGGAAATGTCAGAAGCAGGCCACTCAGTTGCTCTGCTGCAATGGTCAATTCTCCCCACCCCCCACCCCCACCCCCCAGTTGGGTGGAGATTAGTTTGGGGTGAAAAGACGTAAACTCCACTTCACTCATCCTGGCTGACTTCTGTGAAGGGGAGAATTTTTGATATATGTGTCAGGTTGCCATCCTCAGTCTTCAGCGCCTCATTCAACAACATAGCACACAAGGACGCTGGCCCATGTTTAAGAAATCAGGTTTAACGTGCCTCTTTTCTAAATCATATCAAAAGCCCAGTTCAGAGAAGTGGCGTAAAGGAAATGTTTTAATATATTCTGAATTGTATTCAGATTCTACCTTTGAAATCTGTAATTCTGTAATTTAGATTCTACCTTTGAAATCCGTTCATTCTTTGAAAAATACACATATTCTAACTGCGTTAGTTTTGTGCTTATAGAATCATCATAATAGTGTTGTGGTTTATTTTATGCCCTTTACTTTTGTGTCATAAAATTGTATGGAAATCATGATATATTTACTTTTGCATTTGTTGTGTAAACAGTGTTAAGGACTTTCTCATATCTGTGAGGCGGAAGGCTTAAATAATTAATTGCAGAAAGCTATTAGTGACTGCCTGTCTCGCAGTTCTAGAGTGAACCAAAAGTCAACATGGACATCTAGAGAAACGGTCTCCCAACTTACACACTCTTTTAAGGAGATGAAATCATCTTACAATGTTTGAAACCACTTTATCTAGTTAAGGTTCTGTTCAATTGTTACTATAATCACCTAATAAGTTCTTTCTCCCTAACAAATAATTATTAGATATATGGTCTTATTTAGATTGGGATACTAAATCTGTTCATTAAATAAGATCTGCATTTTAGTTATTTTTTGTTCTTAGAGGACTGTATAATCTGTGTAAATTACCTAGCACAAATTCTGATTTAAAGATTCCATAGGCTAAATCAATTTTTCTTTCCACTTTTTATTTCTCACCAGTAAAATAAATTTCATCTAAGTTTATTATAAATCTTACAGTAAACATTATTCATTGTTAATGAATGTAGTCTCTGAATACTTACACCTTGATCGATCACAGATCCTTTATTAGACAGTGCTGCTATTTCTTCTGAGAGAGAGAGAGAGAGAGAGAGAGAGAAATAGGGAGGGAGAGAGGGAGGGAGGGAGGGAGGGAGGGAGGGAAGGAGGGAGGGAGGACATTGACTCTTTAGCATTAGTTAAATAAAGAACAAAGAAGTTCTCTATTTGGACGAATTACAAGCTTTCTACAGTAGATATCCAAATAATAGGTTACAAATTTTAAAAAGGACCATTATGTTATGAAAACATGAAAGAAATTGGAAAACACTATAGAGTCCTTTTTAAAAGATACTCATACTGTTCCAGGGTTACTTGTCCAATAAAGCCAGCTATCGGTTTCTATTCTCAAGATTGCCTGGGAAGATAGTGTTAACCCTCAACTGTGGGTGATCATGCTGTGACATCAGTCACTCCACTGAATCCCAAGGACTGAGATGGATGAAATGGGTGACTAAACTGGAGTTCTCTTCATCCTCTAACACCTTCTGTACATTCATCCTGAGTGTTCCCTTCAGATTGGGAAACATTCATGGTACTAGTTGTTCTGACAGATGCCTAAAGCACTGCTGCCTTTTTAGGATCGAGCACCTCAAATTTACCTGTCCAGTGTTCATTTATCTGGTTGTAAAGTATCCTCATTGTTTTATGATGAGCTGGATGGTGACGTGGCATAATTGAGCCAGTAGAAAATAGAAGAATGCAGAAAGAAGCCGAAACCCTAGAGCCTGGAAGCTGAGCACCTTATGTTACCCTCATTGCCTTTGTTGTATTAAAGATGGGCAGGTTACTTGAATAGGGAGACTTGAGCATCATTCTCCTTCCCAGCCAATTTCCAGTGTGGTCTCTGAGGCTTGAGTTTGTGAGTAAGCTGCTGAAACATTGTAGTCAGTACAGGAAAAACATTGACATTATTACAGTGTTGACACATTCCTTAGAGTGAAATAAGTAGTTGATGAAACTATCAAACTATCTAATCTTTAGAACTATCAGTTTAGGATTATCCATTCATCCACATTAATTAAGGAAATGTAAAAGGATGCAGAATCAGTACAGAGGCAAATGAGGTTTATACTGATAAATGTGAGGTACTATTTAATTTTTTTTTCAATTTTCAGGTAAGACTTTACCTGTTTGTTTATATCTGTTGGGCAATTAAATTTTTCCTGTAACTTAGGAGGACAATTAATGATAGCATACCTAAGTTAATTGTAAGATTGGTGGCCTGAAATCAACATTTTATAACTACCACGTTTTCCCGAAAATAAGACCTAGCGGGGCAATCAGATTTAATGGGTCTTTTGGAGCAAAACTTAATATAACTTAATATAATATAGTAAAATAAGACTGGGTCTTACATTAATTTTTACTCCAAAAGACACATTAGAATAATTGTCCAGCTAGGTCTTATTTTTGTGGAAACACAGTAGGGACTTGACACAATCCTAATATTTTTCTGGTTAATTATCTCATAGATTTTTATATTTAAGGTTTGTAGTGAATTCCCACCATTATACTACAGTTAACAATACATTATCTTTCAAATTTTAATAAGGTTATTGTTTTTAAAAATTCACAATCAATTAATTTTAGAGCAAATAGTATATCAATGTATATTTAGTGCAGGTAGTTGGGACCCAGAACGAATCAGGTCAAATATCTTGCTCTCAGGAAAATCATTTTTCTTGAGCTACACTGATCACCAGGGAGACAGGTTGAGACAACGTGAGTGAATCGATGAAAATCCATCCCCATGCTGGGAAGCCACAGAGAGTGTATTTCTTATGGGTATTGTGTCAATACTATCATCTTTGTTTACAAAGGACAAATTATAATTAGAATCAGATAAAACAGCTTTGGCTAATTTGCTCTACAACTCTACAAATTAGTTACTAGTTTGAAGTCTAATGAATAAAGTAAAAAAAGTACCATTCTATTGTATTTCTTTATCATTTTCTGCATGGGAATTGTAATTTTTAAAATGGCCACTTAGTCTGTCATGCTAGTAAAATGAGTGAACATAAAATGCATTATTTTGACAATATTAAAGTAGAAGGATATTTTGAAACAGATTTGAGATTATATAGGGCAAACACAAAACCATGGTGCATAAAGATAAAGCAAGTGAGAAATTTTTAAACTAGGTGATACTTGTTTTCCTATTTTCCAAAATCCTTACACCTACATAGATATACACAATACTAAAAATTGATGCATTCTCATTTTTATTTTTATATCGTTCTTTCATTATTTGTTATAAGAGATTAAGATCCAGTCTAAAATGAGATTGAAGAGGGAGGGAGGGAGGGAAGAAGGGAAGGAAGGAAGGAAGGAGGGAGGGAGGGAGGGAGGGGGGAGAGAGAGAGAGAGAGAGAGAGAGAGAGAGAGAGAGAGAGAGAATTGATTGTTGGAGAAGAAATCTTCAAATATATATTTGCTCCCTTTACTGATAAAGACTTTATGGAATGAAGTTGACCAATTATAACTAAGCCCAAAGAGGTTGATTGGTCTCTTATGGAAAAAGACAAAAGTTCATTTAAGTAACTGAATTACATATACAATCCAGTGTTAATCTCTCTGATTTTAAAGAGTTCTCATTGACTAATTTTTAATAAATGGTGTTGTTACAACAAATCATTTGGAAGAAAGATAAGACCTTATTGCACATAAGAGAAGTTACCTCATAACTTTTTTACTTTAGTCACTAGACTTCAATCTAGTAACTAATTTGTAGAGTTGTAGATCAACCTGCACATAAGAAAATAACTCCAAGTGGAAAAGGGATTCAGAAAGGAAGCATGTATTCCCAAACTAATGGGAGCATGTCCAAGTATATGGGGTCCAAGAAAAGGCGCCCAGGGGCCAAATTAGGGGCAAACAACAGAAAGAAGAACGAGAATAACCGATTATAACGCGTTGAATAATATCATATTATGCATGAGTTCATAGTGCTACTTAAAAAACAATTGGAGGTAGAGGAAAGTCTTTTTAAACAGAAAAATGTCAGATGATACATGTATTCATAAAAGGAAAATAGACTTAGAAAATCAGCATTTGTGACTATTAAAACTTTTTTATTCAAGCAAAGATTATTAATGGATGTTAAAAATCATTCACACAGATTTTAAGTATGGCACAACATATTATTTACATAATGCCAAAGGAAACAGTTTTTTTGTCTAATGGAATGATGTAGCAGGCAACACCAGAAAAAAGAAAAAAAAAAGATTAAACTTGGCATCACTGATAAGGATAAAACAGCATTAAGTACCACATTATGTGCCCATCTCGTATTTTTGACACGCAAGAAGTATTTACCTCAAACCTGATTTATGAGGAAAGAATTAGAAAAATCCATATTGTTTGATTTTCTATATAATATTTGGCTGAGACTCTTAAAAAATATCTTCTGTTCCATATGCTACCTTGCTAGAAGAAACCTCCAGCATTATCGTGACCACCTATAATGGCAGGTCACAATAAATGATTCTTTTCTCACTGTAAGGGGGAAAAAAAAGCTTTGAAGCTAAAGCTATCTGTTTACATCTACTCAGCCTCTCACCTTCGCTTTCAGGTTCAGAGACTTTGCAGCCATTTTTACCAGTATTTTGAATGTGTAAATCACATGTCAGATTCAATAGCCGCATGTTCTTTTCACTTCACTTCCTGTGATTTCACTTCCAGCACCCAATTCCTGTTGCAAGTCTGTGTGGTAGCATTGACCGGGAGTGCTTGAACCCCAAACCTAAACTTCATTGTTCGGCCTTTAATGGAAGGGCTTTACTAACTCTCTGGCTCCCTCTTTCCTCTACAACAACATCTGTTCCTTAGCCTGACTGCGGTCTTCAGTCCTTTGGACTTTTTTTTTTTTTTCCCCAGTCTTCAGCCTCAAATTCTTCTCATTTTCATGACGTCTTAGCATAGACCTAAAAACTCTCACTTCAACTTCTCTTCTCCAAACCCTCCCCACTTCCTCTCCCTGTGCTTTACACATACATGTCCAGTTGTGGATTAACTCATTCCATAATGTGGGCATTACTGAGGGTATTTGAAACTTCAGATAAATAAATATAATATTGCAAGGTCTTTAGAATGTATATCATCAAGGAGAAACCGCAAATGATAAACAAATATATAAAATAATGTCTTTCTAGTTAAAAATGTAATGTTTAATGTAATCAGTAAGTAAAATATTTTCATACCAAAAGTAAGTGGATATTTAATGAGACTAGGCAGTAGGCAGTTTACTGAGAGCAAAGAGAACCATGTAGCCTTTTGCATGATAAGTGGGAATTTGAAATGGTTTTGTATGGGTGGGGGTGGGAATTTTACAGTATCAAGATCCATTTAAAATTTTATATATTTGAGTCAGTAATACTGACTTCTGAGAACACATACCAGGGAAAAATCCTGAAATACCATAAAAAATGCACTGAATGTTTACAACAGTTTATTACCTAAATTCCAACACCAAGACATTTTTATATAAATTATTTAAATAAAAATAGATTTTCCCTGTATCTCTATCAGATTCAAATAAATTTAAAATTTTCAAAGTGCAAGCACCAACATATTAACAATAATAGTCTCTGAGCAGCAAGAGCGTGGGTGATCTGTATTTGATTCTTTGCATTTTTAAAATCTCCTAGTTAATTATAATGAGGAGGCAAAACATTTGTGGTCGTTACTCACATGTTTGACTGTTTAAAATAAATTGCGTACGTGGTATTCCTAGCAATGCTCAAATATTCTCTTCACCAGATAATTATTTTTTTAAGCCAGTATATTATGCATTTCCAGTAACTTTACCATCAATGTTATTTTTCCAGGGGTGGGGGGCGCTGATATTCAGTGCTCCTGTCTCCTAAACATAGATTCCTATGCATCTCTTTCAGATCTGGAATGCACTAGCTATACAGTTTGATCCCTTTGGGACTGGCCACAAGACCACCAGATTTCTGGGCAGGACTCATGGTGAGCGGAGAGGAAGAGTATTTCTCTACTCTCGCATTGCTTATGTCAAGGAATCATAATAATTTGATGTCACAACTTGGCCATGTGCCTAATTCATTTCAGGTTACTTATTTTTTTCACTTACAGGCATGGGAACACAAATTTAATTTTTAAACGCTGACTTACCACACTCTACCCTACTACATATAAATAGAAATATAAAATTTTAGATAAAATATAGTTTTTAAATATTTCTTAAAACGAGTTAGACTTTTACCTCTCCCTCTTTATCTCTTTGCCCTTATATATAAGCAGCTCTCTCTCTGTTTACAAATTTATAAAACTCTCATGTAAGTTGTATTCTCATAGTTGCTATTTCATGTTGGCAGACATGGCATGCTTTCATCATAATATAATGCATTGAAATCTCTCATTTGACTAAACACAGGCAAATGGCACAGCAGCTGGTTATGAAATATTCCAGAAAAGTTTTGGAGAAGAAATGAGTTGCTAAATGTTATGATTGAATACAAATTTTGTTGTCATACATAATTTGTTGAATATGGGAGTAGGTCAGTGGACAGACTTCCTTGTCAGTACCTAACCATTGGCAATAGCTTTAGGGAGGCAAAAATCCCATATTTTATTTAAACCCAGATTGAAGGAAAACTATGAAGATGGGAATATCCTTTCACAGCTGCATGGTGTAAAAAACATGAACAAAACAAAAACCTCTGTTATTTAAGCTCTCTTGGCCATGGTTTTCTAGTAGGATAATTATCAATCTAGGATACATGGATGGTTTGGAAACCCAATGTGTTTGTAAGATATGTCCCATACGGTCACTGATGATTGAAAGCATTATCATGTTTATGTTGGCATTTACAACCTATAAAGTGAAAAATAACCCTTGTAATACAATTATTTCTGCAGTGACCTTATAACAATAGAGATGTTACATGGATTGTGAAATTTAAAATACGAGTCTTATGTTCAGTACTGATACAGTCTATGTTAATTCTCTTTGACAGTGTTCTTCTGTTTGATAAAAATTTTATTTGCCAACAAAGCTACCATGGATATCTTTAAAATTTACAATTCATTCCACAGACTGCATGTGATGATTTTATTCATATAGCAAAATAAAAATATAATTAGGTATTTGTGGCCACCAGAAGGTGAAAGACCTGCTGAGTATAAAAATTTCCCCAGATGGGGTAAACTGTGTCTGCCTGCTGTTTAGGGTGCACTATTAGGATTTATACTGAACTGGCATATCCTGCCTCTGATTAGCTTTATGGTTTCTTTATGATATTCGACATCAAGGTGACCTTGGTTTCTTCATGTGAAAAATGTAGTTCCAGAGCTAACACTCAATGACCCTATCCTTATAGATAATAAACAAAAAAAGGTTTTAATTTACAAATATTCCATAGAGCTTTAATATGAACATATTTCTGTGATTGATAATTTATTTATTTATTGTAATGAGAGAAACACTGAAGGATGGCAGAATACAGGAGAGAGGAGTCTCGGCCCCTGAATGACTGCATGGAGCAGAGTCACCATGGTAGCTCTGCACTGTCCACATCCAGATTGTGTGTGGGATAGATGATTTTCCATCTAGTTTAAGCCATTGTTGGTTTGGGTGCTGTTACATGCAACTGAACCTGTATCCTAAATACAGGGATACTATTCATTTTGTCCACAATAGGATTCTGTCCTACAAATCATGGATAGAAAAAGAGTCAGCCCCAGCCCTCAGCACAGAATTTTAGCTGGGGGTGGAGGGACACCACAGGGAGTGACTCCTTTTGGGCACATGACAACATTTTAAAATTGTGGTAAAAGATATGCCTAACAAAAAAACTCACCCATTTTAACTATTTTTAAATTCAGTGGCATTAAGTCTGTTCACATTTTTGTGGAACCATCACCACCATCCATCTCCAGAAATTTTCCATCTTCCCAAACTAAAACTCTATACCCATTCAACAGTATTCCCCTTTCCCCCACTCCCTCCGTCTCCTGGCAGACAATGTACTTTTCTGTCTCTCTGATTGTGACTACTTTGAGTATAATCATGCGGTGTTGTCTTTTTGTGTCTGCCATATTCCATGTAGCATATGGTGCTCTACTCCTTGCAGACTTTGTGATAAGTATATTTCCATCCATCAAGCAAACTTTAAATTGTTTTTGCTATAGATTGAAAGTATGACTTACTCACTAATTATTTTTTCATTATGTTTTGGGTTAAATTGGGTGTCTCCCCATTGATATGTTGGGATCCTTACCCTCAGCACCTCGGAATGTGATTTTATTTGGACATAGGATCTTTACAGAGATAATCAAGTGAAAATGAGGTCCTTAGGGTGCGCACTGATCTAATATGACTGGTGTCCTTATAAAATAGGGAAACTTGGAGATGGGCACACACACCCATCAAGAAAGCCATGTGAATATGAAAGCAAAGATGTAATGATGTTTCTATAAGCCAAAGATTGCCAGAAAACCAGCAGAAGTGAGGGGACAGGTATAGAACTAATTCTTTACATGGCCTCAGGAAGATCTAAACATGCCCAAAACCTTGATTTGGGACTTCTACACAGCAGAACTGTGAGACAATACATTTGTGTTTGTTTTAGCCACTCTGCATTCCTTTGTTAAAGCAGCTCTAGCAAACTAATACAAATTAGATGCAGAGCTGAAAAGAAAAAAATAGGGATAGACTAATTTTGTTGTTAATTTTCCTTTATTCTAACTCCTTTGTTCCCACCAAGAATTTTGTTTCTTACCTGTAATTAAAAAAAAAAAAAAAAAAAAAGGTAATTATTTGTGTCACTTTTGCTTTTACTTGGCATTACCTTCATCACTGACTTTGGGGGGTGGAGGCGAGTGGCTGGTCTGACCTGTTGTTGACACATTCACCAACTGGGGCTTGTGATGATTAACACCACTCATCAGGCGGGCTTCTTCCTGCTCAGGTGTCATAAAGATCTCCTGTAGCTCCCAGCAGTGTCATACTAATTCAGTGCCCTAGCAAAATTAGCAACAGGAAACCTTTGCAATTTTCTCCCTTCATAAATAGCGTTGTTCATTCAGTAATGGATAGCAGTTTCCTGATGTAATTGTTTCTGCAATGAAAAGTTGCTTTCTTTTCCTTTAGTTTTAAAAATTCATCAGAATGAATGCACATGCAGCTAACCAGCCTGGGAAAGAGAGTATTCCTTTTATCTTGGAGCTCCTCTGATTCCATCTCTCAGAAAGGGGAGTGGATCCATTGCGCAGGCATTTTGTTTTGTTTGTTTTGTTTTCAGGAAGCATTCAATACATTTACTGTGCCTTGAAGTTGCCATTGAAAAGAGTAGAACAACAGATGGAGCTTGAATGAGCCTATGCTCCAGTCTTTTTTTAAATCTCAAAACAGCATATTTTTTTCTCTCAACAAAAAAAGTTAATTTTGAATACTATTTGAATGTGGAATTTGGAACTTTGTGTTATCCAAAGGTGAAAACAGAAGTCATAAACCACAGGTAGTGTTATGTATAGAAGGCAAGTATGTAGAAATCCTAATTTCTTACTATGGGAGGAATTCCATCTCAAGAATCCTCTAAAGTAGTATAATATATCATCTTTAACATTGGCTATAATTTTAATGAACATTTAAGAGTTTAGCAATTTTTATCAGATTGCAATTGCTGTGAAAAAATTGAATGGGTAGACATTTCTCCTTAATCTTAACAACAAATAAATAAAATTGGAGGAAAAATGTTATTTGTATATAGACAAAAATGAAGTGATCAAAATAATTATTTAATACAATGACAAAAAAATGTTCAGGATGAAACAGAAACACAACATTTAAAGATGAGGTAGCAATTCAATGAGTAAACATGTATCAGTATATTTAATACTATACATAGAATTAAGAAACATGATGTTTTCTCATTTCAATATATAGCAGAAGTCCCTCATGAGCCTAAAATGAGCTCTTGCTGGGTTGCAAACATTTCTGGACTTCTGGAAAAGAAATGATGTGAGCCATTGGAAGCCCCTTGGAAAGAAATAGTCAAAGACTTGGGAAAACAAACTCTCCCAGGAACCTGTGCCTAGAATCACAAGATTGGAGACTTTACAGTCTCTGGGTTTTATACATGTCAGCTGTTGATTAAAATTCCTACTTGTTCTCCACCTTGAATATACCATGCCCAGTCTCCCCTGGGCTCATGACTGACTTTAAGATTGAGATAAGGTTATAAATAAAAACTGAAAATTGTGTTTTTTTTGTTAAATTTTTATGATATATGTAGAAAAAAATCAGCATTTTTTTTTTGAAACTCATATAACATAGAATAACTGTAAAATACAGGAGAAATATTTTCCATGTATTGACACAGAGCGCAAAACTGTATTCAAGATCAGTCAACAAACAATATATTCTGACTCTTTACCCAAAAGCACAGGGGTCAATCTTATTGTAGCACTTCCTGGTAATAATAGTGTCCCCAACAATAATAAGGGAGATAGATTCTAGAAGCAGGTGTCACCAAATAGTTGACTTTAAGTGCTGTAGAAAGCACTTCAAAGGCAAATATCCATGAGTCTTCAAGCACATTTAGGGACCGGTAGCTTTAATAAATGGGAATGGCCAAGAAAAAAAATATTTGTATTGTGAAACAAGTATTCTTTCTTTACTAATTGATTTTAAAATTGCTGCATTTAATTCTATAGTTTCCATTTTTCTCTAAGCTTACTTAAAAAACAAACAAAAAACTTTATTTGTTTAGAGCAGTTTTAGGTTTATATAACAATTTGGAGGAAGGTACAGATATTTCCTAAATAATCTATGCCCCCCACACACACATAGACTGCCCCACTATCAACTTCACTCACCAGAATGATACTTTGTTTTTACCAAGGAAGAACCAACACTGACACATGTGAAACACCCCGAATCTGTAGTTCAATTTAGAATTCACTTGCATATGCTGCTATTTTGGGGAAATGTATAATGGCATGTATCCATTATAATATCACAAAATACAGAGTATTTTCACTGCCCTAAAATTCTGTGCTCTGCCTATTCATCTCTGCCCTACCTCCATCTGGCAACCACTGATCTTTTTGTGTCCATAGTTTTGTCTTTTCCAGAATGTCATTTAGTTGGAATCCTATAGTATGCAGTCTTTCAGATTGGCTTCTTTTCACTTAGCAATAGGCATTTAAGGTTCCTCCGTGTCTTTTCATGGTTTGATAGCTTGTGTCTTTTTACTACTGGGTAATATTCATTGTCTGGATGTACCACCCTTCATCCACTCATAAAGCAGCTCTAAACATCTGTGTACAAGATTTTGTGTGGACATACGTTTTCCTCTCCTTTGGGTAAATACCAAAGAGAATGATTCCTGGATCTCATGGTCAGAGTATGTTTACTTTTGTAAGAAATTACCAAACTGTCTTCCAAAGTGGCTGAGCCATTTTGCCTTCCCACTTATTCTCGTTCCAAAAAATGAATGAGGGCTCCTGTTACTGAACATCCTCACGAGTGTTTGGTGTTACCGGTGTTCCAGATGTGGCCTTTCTCACAGGTGTGTACACGAGACTGTGCAGGATCAGGACAGTGCTGTTTGGTATTGTGCTCATGTCCACACATATTTAAATGGTGCCAAAGAGGCCATTCGTCTGAACTGTCTAGTAGTTTTGGTGTGATGCAAACACTTTGCTAAAGGGATTCCATGTACATGCTCTCTTGTGATTCAGTTGGGTTATGCATTGCTATTTATATATAATTTATATATATATACATATATATATACATATATATATACATATTTGCCATATATATCTATATATTTGTATTTATATCTATATCTATGCCTGTCTATATCATCTATATCTATATCTATCTATATCTAATCTATTAATATATCTATATCTTATCTATTAATACATCTATATCTATACAGTTGACCTTTGAAGAATATGGGTTTGAATTGTGTGAGTCCATTTATATGAGGATTTTTTTTTAATAAATACTGTGAACATATTTTCTCTTCCTTATGATTTTCCTAATAACATTTTCTTTTCTCCTGCTTACTTGACTGTAAGAATATAGTAGATAATACATATAACACAAAACATATGTGTTAATGAACTGTTTCTGTTAATGGTAAGGCTTCCAGTCAACAGTTGGCTATTAATAGTTAAGTTTTTGGGAAATCATAAGTTACGCGAGAATGAGTGCATGGATTTTTGACCCAGCAGGGGTCAGCACCTCTAACCCCTACATTGTTCAAATTTAATATAAAAGCATATTAAACTGATTTTTTATCTACTAAGTCAAGAGAAATTTGGGGTCATGCATTTGAAATAGGGAAGTAAACATGCAATTTTTTGTTCAAACTTGACATATATATTTTAGCTGTAATTTCTTGCCCGTGTATGCTATTCTGTAAAGGATACAATTTACTTCATCAAGGCAATAATTTACTACTAATGTTTTTAACCTCAAATGGCCAAATATACTAAAAAGTACAAGTATCTACAAAGGTTGCAAACAAATTATTTTTATGCTGAGTAAAACTGACTGGCTATTAATATTATTCTTATTTTGTTTTCAACTTGTTGAGTTGAGCAAAATAATATGGATCAGGTTCTAACTGAGATTATTTATTTAAGCAAAATCAGAATTAGAAAGGATGGTGACACATCTTTGCCACTGTTAAAAACAGTTTCGAAAATTCAGTCTCAGTAGAGTGTATTAAACTCTATGAATGACTGGGCAGGCAAAATTATAGTCCACTAGGATAATTATAGTTCACAGTTGTATCTAATGGGATCTGCATAAATCAGGGTATTGTTTGTCACAAAGTGTATTTATACTTGTCAAATGATTGTAATTGGACATTTACAAAGGACCATTTCAATTTATAAACATGACTTTTTAAATGAATATTTATAAAGCACTTGTTAAGGAAAATAAATTCACTCAGGTAATTTTGAACTGTGATTTTACAGCATGTAATATCAAACCATCTCTTACTAAGGTAAACATCCACTAAGTGTCTGTTGATAAAACTCAAAATTAGATATAGGTAGGGTCCTTTCAGCAGTTCACAGGGCAGAATATTTCATGATATGTAGGGATCATCAAAAAACAGTAGCATAAATTTAAATTCTAAGCTGGGGGCTAATTTTGTGGAGGAAATAGCACCAAAGTGATATACAGATGCTAACCCTATACCTGTACAACTTACATAAAGCCTCACAGATAATTCTACCTATATTGTAGAACTTTGCAAAATAGTTGAGTAATAATTTTTTGCAAAATTATCAAAATTATGAAATAATTAAGGCTTCTAAACTACCACATATTCTACTTTGGAAACTTCACTTTTTGCATTTGAATTCTTTTTCATCATACTCAGTATTACTTCATTAGTTAAAATGAGTCCTTTTCATAGCGCCTTTGACTCTTATGAGTATTACCCATTTAATAAACAACAAATACAAGGACCCAATTCCTTCAAATCTTTGACTAGCTTCCTACCTTGTGGCTCGTTTTGTTAATCTGATAATTATTCTGCATAATCATGTGCAACATGACTGGAAAACGCACACTCTCATTTATTACTGGGGCATTGCTCACAAAATCTCTTCTTAGTTTCTGGGAAGTCTGGATCACCGGTAGCTAAGACATCTCCCATAAAAACAGATCCACAACAGAGAAGCTTTTGTGGCCTATTCCTATATCCTTTCCAACATAGGGTCTGCGTGGTGCCCCTTTGATCATCCAAGATTGAATATCTCCTCTAGGTAACTCAGGATTAACCTAACATAACAGCTGGGTAAGATGGAAACGGGCATCTAAGGGCAAATGATGTGAGTCAAAAGAACATACGGCCTTTTCATCTCTATGTATAACCCCTTTATCCTTATTAGAAAAACTTTTTCTTCTACTCAATTCTACCCAAGTAGAGTGGTCTAGTTTTCTTGTTGGGAAATGTCTTACTCTGCTACATGGACAACAGAGCTTTATCTCTTTAGGAAGAAAGATAGTTTTTAGTTTTCTTTGGAGATTAAAATGTCTCCCTCCTCACCCTAACCCCTTCCTTATATTAAGGGTTGCTTGTTTCTCCCTGATAGAACCTTCTGCTTTCACAGTTGTAATTAGCATTTACTACCTTCTTAGAACACCTTTCCCACTTGGCGTTGACTGCCTAATTTAATCTCATCATTCAAGACTCAAATAAATATATTGTCTTTAAACCTTTTTCTCTCATTCACAGTCTGTATCAGACACTCTTCTTTAAAGTTTCTGTATATTGTCGACCAAGATTTTTATAGTATTTTTAAAAACAATATTCTCAACTTAACTGTGGGATCCTGTGCACAGAAGCCTGGGCATTAAACACTATATTCTCAGTGCCTACATCTAATCAACAGATTATCAGTATATGAAGGGATTATAGTAACTCCTATGAAGGCCTTGATGCCTAAGAAAATTATCCCACCTATTTTAAACTTGAATTTAGTTCCTATGTTGCATTAACCAATTAAGATAATTCATCTAAGTCTGCAGATGATGAAAGAAAAACACCCGATTCAAGCAATGGGCATATAGTCAAAGGATTAGCAGGGAAAGTTAGACCATGCTAGCTGAGAAAAATGTTCCAGTAGCTTCCCATATTTCAATATGTAATCATCTACACACCTTCCTAGACGCTCTCCTGTCTTGCAAGGAGTAGAAGCCTTGGTACTATATTTACCAAACTCTCTTTCTTCAAGGATCCTCAATGTGATGAACATTCTGTCAAGCAGATATATTTATATGAGTTTTTCAGGTAGAAAATATTAATAAAAACACATTTCCTTCTTTTGCAGATATAATACACAAACATGTCGGTTCCTCAGAGATGACGTTTTGCAGCAACTTCTAGATCTTTTCTCTTTAAGTGCCCTGGGACACTATTATGATAAAACATTCAGGATGTCAAAGAAGGTGGCTGTTGCAGAAACAGTGCAAACACTGAGAGGAAAAATAATCTATATCCAACAGGTTTATTTTTATGAGGACAAATCTCTGGTCTCTCCATATTGGAAAGGATCTCCTATAATTATTCTGCTACCAGGTGACTCGCTGGTTCCCCTGGGACATAAAGCCCTATTAGTGAGTCAGTGTTGACCTTTGCTTTTGGCTGGTTAGAAACTCAGCAGCAGTGGTGGTGGCAGGTGAGCCTTGCTGAGGGAAAGCTCATGTTTTCTTTTCTTTTCTTTGTTTTTAATAATTTTTATTAGTTTCGGGTGTACAAAAAACATAGTGATTAGACGTTTATATACCTCACAAAGTGATAACCCTAATAAGCCTATTACCCCTCTGACACTGTACATAGTTATTAAAATATTATTGACTGTATTCCCTATGCTATGCTTTATATACTCATGGCTATTTTTTAAATTACAGTTGACACTCAATATTATTTTATGTTACTTTCAGGTATACGGCATAGTGGTTAGACATTCACATATTTTATGAAGTGATCCCCCCCAGTAGGTCTAGTACCCATCTGACGTATACATAGTTTTTATTATATTATTGACTATATCCCCAATACTGTACTTTCCATACCTGTGACTAATTACGACATAGCCATGGGGAAAGCTCATGTTTAAAGCTTGTTTATAAGCATCACCTGGACCACTGCAGCCACACTGAATGTGAGCCAACTAAGCAAGCACCAGGGTGGCAAAAAAATTAATAAATTCAGGCCCTGTCAGCTCCCATCTCAGACTTCCATTATGGATCTAGTTCCTGACACTGTTGTTAAAAAGCTGTATCCTTTAGTGTCGGTCAAAATGTCCAACACAACTTTGCCTAACAGTGGGCACACAGAATCATAGGTGTGACTCTCAGGAAAATCTCTTTTTGGGGCCAATTTTAATACTCCTTGGAAAACTGTAACAACTCACTAAAGACAAGATCAACAGTGTCCAACCCTTTCATGAATGAAGGTTGAAATCACACATGCTAAATGCTGGCTGAGAGCAGGGAACCACTGAATGGTTAGTAGAGGAGAAAGTAAAAAATAAAAAAAAAATTAGAAAGCCAACTACAGCTTTGCGACTCATTGCAAAAACAAAAACCTTAATAACTATACAATTTTATTTTCTTACTTGCTTTATTGTGTACATCGTTTTCTGTGTTTGTCACCTTATTTATTCTTCACTCTTCACTTACATAAGTATTGGTGGTTCCTATAAATTAGTTTTTAGGGACTAAATATAACAAAGAGAGGTTGCAACTGAAATTAAGAAAGAATTAATATCAATCAGGGATGGATTTGGTGATTAACAGTATTTTGGGTCCTAATTTTGGGGGAGAGATTGAGAAATCTTTATATGAAGACTAGCTCTATTGTTTTAGAAGGAAATATTGTTTTACCATTGCTGAAGGTTAAAATTTTAAATATTGGCCGAAGTGGTGAGTACCGTACTACATATAGTTTTTTGTTGTTGTTGTTGGCATACAGCATATGAACCCCAACTCTCCATGCTCTTCCTTCTATCAGAAGAGCTAAAGGTCTGGTAACTAGATATGTTTCAGACTCCCTTATATCCAGGTTACAGTATACGATTCATTTTTAGCAATAGGAATCTATATTTTGATTTGAGTCTTTAGCACATATCATTATCTAACATATAATGTATTTCACTTATACCACACTAGAACAGAAATTGTATGAGGGCAGGGATTTTTTTTTTTTTTCTGTCAGTATCTTTCACTACTACATGTTCAGTGCCTAGAACAGTATCTGGCACATAATAGGGGCTCAATAATATTTGCTGATTGAATGATTAGTAAATGAATGAATATTAAAGCTAAGAAAAAATGTAAGAAAAAAACAATGATTTTATGTAGATTTTCACATGGAAATATTTTAAATGAAACAAGGGTCATCTCAGTTTTTTGGTTGCTAACACATTTTGAGACATGGGCTTGACTAATGTTTCAGCTCCATAATTTAACAAGAATATTCAAATTATATCAGAACCTACAGCGTTCAAAAAACAAAAATACAAAAGAGAAAAGATCTCAGGTGAATGTGAACAATGAGAACATTTCTTAAATTTGTGAAAAAATATTTAGGAAATGAAACACGTGAATGAAAATATGGCCAGTGGTTGCATCATTGAATAAACAGTCATTGGTTGTACAGATCAAATTGAATGTTGCTAACATCTGTAGTAGAGAAGAATGGTGTCGTTGCCTATAATTTTCTTATTATGAATACTAGAGGTTGTTTTACTTTTGCCCTTCTCACATCAGAGATGTTCCCCCACTACTGGTGTTTATGTCTGTTTCTCCAAAGGAATTGCCAACTCCTGGAGGGCAAAGTCCCTGTATTAATTATCTTTGTAGCTCTCAGGGTACAGCATAGCTCTTCTTACAGAGGAGGAAAAAAATTTATTGCATCAAATTGAAAGAAAACATTTGATGTGCGTGAATAGCTAGAAATCCTCTACACTTACGGAGTTCGATTTCATAAGTGCTAATAGCACATTGAATAAGGTCATACAAAAGCAGCTTAGATTGAAGTAAAAGAGGAAACTTTCAAAACAGAATTGTAGTTAATGGATTGACTAATTATTCTTCCCTATGGAGGACGTGTGAGACCATTTGGTATTCCCTTTCAACCAAGCACATCCATACAAAATAAGCATAGGAATAATTTATTTCAAAGGTTTAAATAATTCTAAAATTAAAATGTTTTATATTGTAATTACATTATCAGTCATTTGAAAATTCTAATGTCAAAATGGATATATATTATTTTAACAAAAATTAACCCCCAAAACTGTTGTCCAAACTTAATATAACATTCTTCATTTGGACTTGACAAGGGCAAACAGCATACACCCATAATTGTTTTATTATTCAGCTTTTGACCTTATTTAATCATATATTTTATGTATTATAAATCTCTTTTAATGTAGATGAGTCTCTTTCCCCTTGTAGTGGCTCATTGAACTGATGATAGTTTTGACATTTCTTTCTCAAAAAAGCATACAGAAATTGTCATCATAAAATCTATTTTACAACTGTCCTACATTTGAATACAACTGTTTCTACACACTCGATTTAGTTATACCACTTGTTCAATAAATTTGAATGTCATATGTGAGATTTTTGTTGATGAGGTGTACTCCATGAGAGACTCAGTTAAAGTGTTAGCCTCATCAACTTGAGATTTCAAAAGTAAAAATCAGCAGCCTATTTTATTTCACTTTTTCTGAACAATTTTTGAATAACAATTGTTAGATGGCAGGAATGTATGCACTTCCATTTCAGAAATAAAAAGCATTACTAAAATGGTGCATTTTTAGTATCAGACTCAATACTGGTATTTGTTGTAGAAATACAACTCTAAATATCAATTTTTTAAAAATGCATGCGATACATATCTATAATGCTAAAATACCAGGGATTGCTATGTTATTATAAACTTTTTGAATGACACAGATTGCACTTAAAATATTTCTACCACTTGATATATCTATTACCAAAAATTTTGAAGTGACTATTGGGTGATTCAGTACATTGTGCTATAATTACCTGCAGTATGTTAGAAGAAATTTGGGAGCAGAAGAACTGACTTATGGTACTGGATGATCTTTTTATGATGACTTAAAATTGTGAAGCCTCATTTACTCAGCTGCAAAATGTTTAGTATAACACTTGTCACTTGACTCTGGGTTATGGTAAGCAGCAGTGTATTTAAAGTTCACGAAAATGCCTTGTGAGGTGCACAAAATGTGTAAAGTAGCCTTGCCATATCCTGTGTGTCTCGGGAGGAGAGCAAGTTGAGGTTTGAAGCTTTGCATTGAAACTCCATGTGCCAAAGGGTAGAGCAGGGTTTGGGACACGGAGAGAAGAGAGCCTCCAATGGGAATACAGAGGAGTGGGAAGGGTGTGTACTTAGGATGTGACCTCCATGCAGATTTTCTCTTTCTTTCTCTTACACACACATGCTTCTGATCTTATATCATACTTAACTTCTCATCTTTGCTTTCAATATTTCAAACCAAAAATCTCTGGAAACTTCACAACATTTCTTTTTATCTCACTACCAAATCATTTGCCAAGTCCTATCAATTTTATCTCTGGAAAGTTGCTTTTTATTGTTTAATACAAAAATATATGTAAAGGCTATGTTTTTATATTATTTAACTTAATTTCATCATGTATACATGTGTAGTATGATACTTTTGGAATTTGTTGATCTCTGAGTACTCCCCTCCAGCTCCAGCTCAAAAAATTAGTCCTGTGGTTAAAGTTAAATATAGAAATAATTTCATTCTACAATACAATGTTGTCAGGTATTTACGAGGCCAAGTAATTCAGCACTTTGTGAAACTTCGTTTTTCTTAACAGAATATTCATGTGCTGTCAAAAGGGAGTGGAATATATGAGTTAACGTGTTTTTACATATTTAATGTCTGTGATCCTATGAGGTCTGACAGTTATTAAACAAGTAATTAAGAGGCATTATGCAATTATTTTTAACTGCTTTCATATATGATGTTTAATTTAAAATATAACTGTATTATAACAATAGACATTTAGAGTCAAATTTCAGGAGATAGTGAAGTGAAAATGTGACTTAATTTTTAAGGCTTTTTTTTTTTAATTTACATAAGAAAGTTAAACATATTCCTAATTAGTACTGTGGTGAAAACTTAGTATATTTTTCTAAATAAGATTTATTAATTTGTCCAAATTCATAATAATAAATCTTTTGAATTTTTAATTCCTTAATAACCTTATGTAGAAATGTAGTCATTGCCCTAGGGTGTGTCCATTCAAGCTGATGGAAAAGAGTGTAACATATTCTGCTCATTTAGCTTGTTTTAATGATAAAAGCACTTAAATATATTGTGAGCTCTTGATGCTAGCAACTCTTTCAAAAAACTATAAAAATAATTGCATTGTAATCGTCTGGCTTAAAAGTCATGGCTATTTAAATTTTCAATGTTATTTTTGAATTTTTTTTTTTTTTTTATAATTCTTGTGATGCATTCAGTGGCAAGCAATTGTAGTGGTAGGTTTTAGTAATTCAGTTTATGTCCTGTGCTAAAAATGAAGAAGAATCACAAGAGAAATGCACACGCTGTTTTCTAAAGTCCCTCTTCTGTATTCCTCAATTCTGTCACCAAAACTTAAAATTTCAGGTTGTTCTTCATATGTCTCATTTGATTTTATTTCTGGAATATGTCTTCTGTCAGTTTTGAACTTCCTCCTCCCCTTTAATTTGGATCTCATTGCTTCTCAATTTTACTCTTGTAGGAGCTTCAAAGCTTCTCTTCAATCCACCCATCCTTTGCCACTTTCTTATTAGAGTTTCACCACTTTTATGTCAGTCTTTTGCTCAATATCTCTTTTAAGCTTTACTCCAAGCCTCACTTACAAAAAAAAAAAAAAGAAAAGAAAAAGAGTTTATAGTCTAACCTAAAAGTTCCACCATCCCTACACACACACACACACACACACACACACACACACACACACACACACAGAGTCTGGATTCAATTGACTTTTACAGCTTTAACTCAAGCCATATATCCCTATGTGTTTTCTTTTCTAGGAACACTAGAGTACCATTTCCAACTGATATTTAAATTTCACTTTTGTTATGTTTTTCTGCAAGAGTCCTAATACTGAAATACTTTTCTTCCTCCTTCTTACCCTCTACCCAGCTCAGTCTATTCCGTTTTTACATAGACTTAATGAGCTTGCTGATTCTCTCCACAGAAACTTTCCTTTCTCTTTCTGTTAGGAATTAATTTTCATCTAATTTATTCTCCTTCTGTGATAATACTTACTCTGTCCTATCATAGTTAGCATTATTATAATCAGCATTGTTTTCTCCACTACATATGAATATTAGTCAGCAGAAAAGATTATTCAATTTTGTCTCTTCCTCCTTAATACTCAGAAGAAGAGTTTTCGTGGAGTTTAATAGCAATAAACATTTATTGAAGGAAGAAATGAAAGGGAGAAAGGAGATAGGAAATATGGTTTCCTGATTTACACCTGCTCAGATTTCCTTTCTGAATTAATGCATACACTTTAAAGTTCTGATAATTTATACAGCTGTCCCACTACATATGCATAATATGTCAGTAATGCATTTATAAGGAACCACATCCTCACTCACACTCCTTGTGGAAATTTGGTATTTGTGGGCAAGGCTTACTTAGTGATCCCATCTCCTTTTTTGTCATGAGTTGAATCATAAGCTTATACCTGATTTCTATAACCCTCTCATCTAAACGAATCTTACAAAAATCCTTCAACTTGTTTGTGCAGCATTCAGTCCAAAGCCCACTTTTATCTGAAGAACCAATAAAAACACTCCTTATTTTCTCATACATAGTTTCCTATTTAATCTTGACTCAAACATTCTTCTACTTAGAATTTCTTTGAAAAGCACATTGAGACTGTAAATCACCATCTTACATATTGCTTTCAGATGGGTCTTAAGTTCTTTATCTAAATGTATGACTTTGTCACATAACAAGAGTTAAAAGAGGCTTATTCCTGCTTTTATATTTATTACAGTATATATCAAAGGGGGTGAAAACAAGGAAGGCATTTAATAAATGCTTATTCTCCAAAATTCAGCTAACACTGCAATTTTATGCAAAAAAATATTTTTCTTGATTCACTTATGATTCTGACTTCATTTTATGTGACTATGATTAGAGAAGCAATTAATTTTCAAAAATCACTTTATTAAAGACCATATCTTATAAAATATGATGGTTATTTCTTTTCTTCCCTTTTGTTAAGAACTCCCCCATTTAACCTGAAAAGAGCCAGTGGTGACCCTAATTAATAAGAATTTCTGCAATAATTGCATGAATTGGGTAATTACTGATATGAACAGCTTATAGTACTCACACTGGCGGAGAAAGTTGCTTCTTTTAGTATTGCCAGGGTAATTACATGTGCTAGTAGAATTCTAATGTAGTTAAAAAAAAAAAAATCTTGCCAGGTGATGTCCGCACATAGAATTTTTTTGGTCAAAAAAAATCACAGAGTCGAAAATAACTACATCATTTTTGTGCAAAGAATGACTATAAAAGGAGGCAGATGTGACACAGTGAAATTGCAAAAGGTCTGTGGCACTCTGAATGCCTGGATTGTAGTCTCTGTGTGATGTTGGGCAAAGCACTTTTCCACCTAGGGGAATCACTGATTATCTTCTAAAATGCGAATAGCAGACCGTGCCTTGCGGAACTGATGATAGAGTTACATGAAGTCATGTATATGGAAGCCCCTAGGACAGTGACTGGCATTTATAACATTATTTACAGTGTAATGAGTGCTTTCTACATACCATCGGTTCCTCTGAGAATTTTGCATCTACTTATTCCATGATGCTTAAACTTCATTTCTAATATGTTGCCACATTGAAGACATACCTGTTTTTCATCGATTTTCTTTATAATGAACTCATTTTCTTATTTATTCTTATTTTGTGAAATTGTGAGTCTCATAAGTACACATTTCTTTTCTGACACACACTCTCATACGCACAAATTTATATTTAAATATGCCACTGTTATAATATTTTAACAATACTTTCCCAGCACTAGCTTAACACACCTCGTATGTCACTAGTGTTACTTACACATTTCTGCTTTGAGAAATATCGCCATGTGTATTGTCATTCTTCTCAAACTCACAAACTCAGAGGGGAGAGAGGAGATGTTATCATCCCTTTTTTTTTTTTTTTTTACAAATAAGAAAACCAAAGTAAAGAAAATGTTCAGTAGCTTTCTCAAAGCAACATGGAGACGTAGAAAGTGACAGAGCCAGATTTCAATCCCAGATCCACCCGACTTCAAATTCTGCCCTCTTAACATGAAGACAACACTCTATTATATGTATTTCTCAGTAATAAAACAGTGAATGTTTCTACAGGATTATGCCTCATTTTCCTTTGATTTTAAGCTCACACACTGCAGATGTGATTAATTTATATTATTCTATACTTCAATGACAGAAAAAGTTGCCTTGTTCAACATGTGATTAATAAAGACACTCAAAAAAGAGTGATTTCACACCTTTGCCTCATCAGTCACAACATTTTCCTTCTGACAAAAGCCCTGACATCAAGAAAGGGCCAACCCAAATTCAGTTACATTCTTTAGGTCTCCAAGGTCTTTCCTCAGATCTCCTACTACTAAGTAAAGGTAATGCTTCTTAGAAGGGTTTGGCAAATTTCCAGCTGAGGAAACTAGACTGAGCTGCCTTCGAGGGGAATTTTCAGGTGGATCTTTATGTGCCGTCTGTTTCTGCTGCTGTCAAAGAGCTGTCAGTGGTCTGTACCTGGGCACCTCTCTGTCATTCTCAATGATGCCAGGTTATGGAATGTTCTGCTTTTTTTGCCTGCATTCTGTGTGGTACACCCCTTATAATGGCCGACTGTGTGTCAGGTTCTGCTGCACACCACAACCTTGACTGTCATATTCATGTAATATCCTGCCTTGTCAGGACACATTGCTTGAAATCACCCATTCTTCTTGGGTCATTCTCTAATATTTCCCCCCAAATGTTTGGGAACTATCCTACTCAACCCTCAAGATTCCTGAGGATTCTTTGGGGGGTAACCTGGAGGGATATTTGATTCCTCTGGTCAGTTTTACTCCAAATCCCTGCTCTCTGCCCAGGTCTGTGTTTCTTCATATTGATTTACCACTTACTTGCATATGTAACCAAAGCCCTTTCTCGCTAATTTTATGTAGGGCCACTTTCACAAGTCCGCTGACTTTAATAGATTTTTAAGGGAGTGATTTCAATACAGAAAAATTACATAATATATAATAGTAAAAAGATTAATATTGAAAATTGGATGTTACTCTTGCTAAAGTTCCTCAATACTCTTCACCCCGAGAAATATATCATTTAGTTTTCTATTTGTGTTTTAACTTTAGCCTGTGAACAGGTGTTCTGGCCTCACCTAGAACATTCTATTATTTCTCCTCTTCGCCCCTTCCTGGCATCCACAACCCCTCAGGATCAGCTAAGGAAAAACTCACAAACAGGTTCCTTTTGTATCTAAAATTCTTCTTTTAAAAAAATCCAATCATTGTTTTCCATACAAGAGTTTCATCTTCCTCTGACATAATCTCCCCTTCTCTCAAGTTTGGAAATTCTGTGACCATTTTCTTTTCTCAATTTTCCTTCCTGTTGCATTGACATATTACTTCATGGAATTCTCAACTCAGCACGTTGTGAAAATGGTAAGAAAATGTATGGGCAGGATTGAAATGATAACTGTATGCATAGATTAAATAGAAAACAGCAAAGTTGATTCTAAAATCAATCTTTATTTTTCATCCCTGAAAAATTGGGGATGGGACAGTTGGTTTGCCTGAGAAAATCATGATAGTCTATTCTAGATTCTTCTTGTTTTGTCTGTTTCTTGCTGTCTTATGTCCTCTTCTGTTCTGAGATTTCTGCCTCTTGCTTGAGGGCCCTTAAAACGAATTCTTTGATAAAGGGTCCTCATCATCAACATACTCAGCATTTGAATTCTTGCAGTTGTAAGGTTACAAAAGGAGTAAGATACTTTTATTATGTACAATTGTTTAGTACTGAAACATCAACTTCTAAAATTAGTTCCTATTCAAACATCCACACCCTCTCCTCCAGACATAAACATCCACACTAAATACAGGCATTTATCCCTGGAAATATTTTGCTAATATTTGGATGCTATGAATATCTCACGGCAGAATGAAAATAAAAAGGAGAGTGATTACGAGGTGAATCTTAATGTATCTTGGCAAAGATGCAGGATTTCATGAGTCAATAAAGTGAGATGTTGAGCAAAATTATTTTTCACTTAAAACCATTGAAAATTGTGCATATGGTAGATTTCACATGTTTGCAATTGAAAGGACCATTGACAAAGATGATGATAAAGAACTTGTGAAAGACAATAAGTTAAATATCAAGTGATGATGAGTAGTCTGTGAGAAAACTGATAAAGTCCTCAATTCTTTTTATTAGTAACCTTTTTTGGTAATCTCTCTTTAGAAGCCAAATGTGAAGTGAAGACTGTCATATAATGCCATCCTACGGCAATGAAATAATAATTATACAGCTAAAATATTAACACTTGAATCATGTTTATTTAGTTTAACATTCAGTATATATAGGTATAAAATGGCATTGTGGACCAGTTCTCAGCTCTTGGGTCAATTCTTAAAACAGTAATGTAGAGAGGCAATGGCAAAATAAATAAACAACGGATGGATGAAAGGCAGGCAGGCACAGATCTCACACTAGCTAACATGATTTAGAATGAACTATTTAGATTACAACTTTTCATTTGTAGTTTCAGAATTCACTGCCTGTAAAGAGATACTCTTCTGTAAGGAACAAGTTCTATCTTTAGGCAAACATTAAGTGTTAGAATTGTAGAATTAAAGTACCATGAGCCCTATATATTGTTTCCACTAAGACTGTTACCTCCATTACCTGAAAACGATTGCCACAATAGTATAGCATTCATTCAAGGAGATATTTTATGGTAATTTCTGGGTGAAGTGCCTGACTCGTAGTAGGAACTGAAAAATTTAATTTCCTCTTCCCTGAAGATAGCAGACTTGATAACAGTTTACTTGTCTCGACCAACAAATAGATTGAGTGCCTGGCTCATATTTAGGCTCTAGACTATCTTGGTGGAAAAGGTCAATTGCTACTCCATTTCCTCCCAGTCCCATCCCTCTTCTCTCAATTTTCCGAGGAGGAAACCTTAAAATATAAATGCAAAGTTATTCCGTAATGATCCCTTATTATCTTTCAATTTTGACCTCTAATTTTACTTGTGCATATGGTTTTTATTTCTTTGTAATATAACTAATTTTAACAATTTATGTATATTATTTTGTATTGTATTTTATAATATATAATTTTATTTAAAGATAAATACAACTTCTATTTCTCAATTTATTTAAACAATCACTTTGACATATAGATATCAGATTATGAACTGAAGCATTTACTCAATTATATGAAATGTAACGTTTTCTTAAAATATATATTCATACTCCAAAGAATTATCGCATCTCTCTGTACACAGTTATTTTTAGCCAAGTGTCACAAACAAGCATTTCTATCAGAGTGCTGAGTTTGTTGAAAACAGAAAATGGTTCTTTACGGTACGAGTAATATACAATGAATCTGCTTGATAAACATGATTGCCTAGTCAAAAACAGTATTCTGCTAGAAAGTAACTGTATTTAATATGGCTTTCCAATTGTAAACATTTGCAGACTGCATTGAAGGAAAATTATAAAGATCTGACATCGCTAGGGATGCAGTTGATTATGTTTGTGGGCAGCATTTTAATAGAATTTATATTGCATCAAAAATGCTGACAAAATCAACATTTTATATTATTAAAAAAATTATAAGACTGTTCTGTGACAAAGTTGATTGATGAGCACGTTTATTTAATATATGTTTTGTAGTCAAAGGATTTCTTTTGAAATTATAGAGCTCTATCCTGTTTTGAGTTATTCTTAATAATGTTAAGTCAAAGTCATTTTTGACTTTGATGGAGGAAAAAGTGATTTTAGGGACCTGTTTTCAGTCAAATTATTTCAGCTAGATATATAAAACTCTATTTTTATAGGTCTCAGATGATCAAACTTTTTTTTTCCTTCCGGTTTAGTCTGAGGAACTAAAAAGAATACTGATTTTTTATCTGACTGTCCGGCATGTAAGCGTAGGTGAAAAGTTCTTCTGTTTTCCCTTGATATCTATTTATCTTGAGTTTTGTAATGATAAATTCTAAAGAAAAATGAATAGCCATCTTCAGTAGTAGTCTCTTGATAGACGCCTAGGTCTTTATTCTTGGCTCTGGTGTTCGGAATGGCTCTTGTTATGTCTGAGTGCTCATCATTCCACCCCTGTGGGCCACTTCACATACACTAGATGCTAGGCTGAAGCAGAAGCATTTCTACTGGAGTGATTTCATAAAATCATGGAGCACTCCATCCATTTGCTTTCTCTTTCCTATCTTTTAGCCTGAAAATCAAGGGACTTTTGCACAGTGCTTCTTCACAATCCATTTGAGTTTCATGAATTCACAACCAGAGGGTGGAATTGGGTGGCACACTTATTTGATTGGTTTTAGCCACTTGGAAAGACTTGGATGGTTATGGTTGTTCATCAGGAGAAAAATGTTGTGAAAAACATCAGTTCTTAGTAAGAGGTTTGCGATACTCAGAGATTCCATTGCCAAGACCTATTACCTGGATTAGGTAAGCAATTTATGATTGATCTATGCTTTCTGATATCAGAGAGGACAAATAGTTTTAGCTTAGAAAAACTCCACGTCATCACTATATTGGAATAGAAGATGTTTATAGCTAACTAATTTATGTTTTATATTATTGAAAATGTATTTTTTCTTCCTATTTTTTTTAACAGTGTTCCTTCCCAAAGTCACTATTTTTACACATTTTTTACACAAAACCTCTGCACTTCTATGTCTTTTTCTATAACAAGATATCCTTGAGTATGTCATCTTGAAGTTGGTACATTCCAAATGATTAATATGTAAGCATTGACTAATGATTTATTATGACTGCCCATTATACTTTTACGGTAGGAGATTTTTTTGCCTTAATTAAAATACTCTGGTGATGTGACATATCTTGGTCATGCTTACTTCCCACATATAACAATTATAATTATTAATAAATTACAAGATATGTAAAAATATGTGTTTCGATGGCAGTGAGGCTGTCTAAAAGGGACAGAAATTGAGGAAATTCGACATGCACTGAATCTGCTTGCTCGTGACTCTTTTAGCTAAAGGTATACTTTCAACTCTTGGGTATAGCACAGAAAAGTCTTAATTACTTGAGGTGTCAGAACGCAGAGCTCAAGGATAATAGAGCCAAGTACAGAAAACCAACACTAGATGAGCACAAGTCCAGACAAAAGGGAGGCACTGAAGGGCCAAGCTGTAAAATTTCTTTGTAAATGTTGCCCAAATTATTTTTTTGCTCACTGAATTGTGCATGTGGCAAGGAGACTGCAAGGCATCCGGTGAAACCAGCAAGTGTAATCTCACTGAACTGAGGGGAACTTTCTGCAGCGTTCCGCTCCCAAGAAAACCACATTTGCAGTGAGAGTCCAGATGAGTTAATAGCCTCCTACAACAAATATCAACCCTCTTCAAAGCAACATACCTAACCTCAGGGTTTCTATAATATACCATTCAAAATGGCTATTTTAAGAGAGAGAGAAAAAAATGATCAGACAGAATAAAAATCAGAGAAACATAACTTATACTCATGGAAACAATACATCAACAGAAACAGATCCCCAGATGTTGAAAGAAGCAAAAACGAGCTTTCAAAGGAACTAAATTATGTTCAAAAATCTGAAAGAAAATTTAGTCATAATGAACTGAAATATAAGGCCTCTGCACAGAAATTACAATTATAAAAAATAAAAACAGGTGAAAATTCTAGAATTGAGAAAATACAATAAGTGAAAGGAAAAGTTTGCCAAATGGGTGTCACAGTAGGGTTTAGAGTGAAAAATAAGTCACTGAACTGAAGGCGTATCAAGGGAGATTATCCAATTTGAGCAACAGACTCAGTAATCAATGAGATGGGTTTAAGTGGTCTAAAATTTATGTAATTTGGAAGCTCAGAGGATGAAGAGAGAAATATAGTAAAACAGAAAAAAGTATTTGAAAACATGATAATATAATTTTTTTTCCAAATTCGGTATAAATTTCTGTCTACATTTTGAAGGAACAAAGTGACTGCCAAACAAGATAAATACAAAGAAAACCAAACCTAAACATTTCATAGCACAAAATGCAAAGATTAGGAAAGGAGCCAAAGAAAACTAACGTATTACATGCGGTAAAACTATGATAAGGATGAGGCTGATCGCTTGTAAGAAAAAAATTAGAGACCAGATTGAAATAGACCAAAATCCTTAAAGTGTTGAAAGTAAAATTAAAATATCAACACAGAAATCTATATTTAGCAACTCTAGTCTTTAAATTGAAGTTGAAATAAAGACATTTTCAGATAAAAGAAAACTGAGAAAATTATGCTCCAGGAGACCTGTACTATAAAACATGCTAAAGGATCTTTTGGCTAAAGTGAAGTAATATAAGACAGAAACTCAGATCTATAGTTAGAAATAAAAAGCACAGGAAATAAATATATGGGAGGATTAGATATTTCTAATTTGGTGAAAAACACATAACTGTTGAAAGTTAAATTTATTACACAAAATGCAGAGTTAATAACACAAAAAACAGGGAGGTAATTGAAATGATACTGTTATAATGTTTATATGTTCTACACAAAGTATTAAGGTGGTACAAAGTAATTGTGGTTTTTGCAATTATTTTTAACCTTTTAAACCATAGTTACTTTTGCACCAACCTAATACTTTTGTATTAATTCTAAGTAGGTAATGATGAATTAAAGATACATCCTGAAATCCCAAGATTTGATCACTAAAAAGCATTTAATTTTTTTTCTATATTTCTGAGCCTATTTCTGTTTCATTTGCTCATTTATTCTGTTCTTTAGATTCCACTTATAAGTGAGATCATATGGTATTTGTCATTCTCAGTCTGACTTATTGCACTTAGCATAATATTATATAAGATGTCAGAGGAGTAGTAGCTTGGGAGAGGGGGGTTATCACTTCGAGAGGGGTGTAAATGTCTAACTATTATGTTGCTTTGTACACCTGCAACTAAAACAAAAAACAAAAGAATCTATGCCAAACATTAAAAGAAAAAAGCATTTCATTGACCCAATAAAAGGCAGGGAATGAGGTATGGAGGAGCAAAGAAACTGATTGGACAAAAAAGAAAAAAAAAAACAAATGGTAAATGGGAGACCTAAATTGAACCATATCAATAATTCTATTAATGAGACTAAACACTCCAATGAAAAGACAGATGGCCAGTGTGGAGTAAAAAAATAGAAAAGAACAACCCAAATGTATGTTGTCTTATCAGACATACACTTTAGGGTTTTTTTTTGTTTTTGTGTTTAATAAATTTTATTGGGGTATACTGAGAACCAGTGTGTTTCTCCAGGGCCTGTCAGCAGTAAGTTGTTGTCCTTTAATTTAGTTGTGGACAGCACAGCTCACTGGCCTATCTGGGAATCGAACTAGCGACCCTGTTGTTCAGAGCTTGTGATCCAACCCACTGAGCCATCCAGCCACCCCTTATCAAATATACATTTTAAATGCAAAGATGTAGAAATGTTCAAGGTAAAATGAAGGAAAATATATACCATGAAAACACTAACTATATGTAAGCTTTAGTGACTGTATTCTACCAGACTATGTAGACTTCAGTATAAAGACTATTGAAATTTACACAATATTATGCCCAACAGTTTCAGAATATACATTTTATGAAATGCACGTAAACTTTTCACCAACATGAACTATAGGCTGCACCATAAAAAAAAAGTCTCAAGAAATATCAAAGGGATAAAATATTAGTAAATACATTTTTCTGACCACATTGAAATTAAAACAGGATCAATAATATTTTATCTAGAAAATCACCAAATACTCCGAAATTAAACAACACAGCTTAAGGCAGTGTTCACAAAGAGATTTTTAATGTCAAGTGCTTACATCCAAAAACAAAGTTTTAAAATGTTTATCTAAAACTTCTTTCTTAAAAAGCTTAAAAAACAAAACAAAACAAACAAATAAAACCCAAACAAACAGCAAAGTAATAACAAGGAGGTAAATGGAAATGAATAATAAAGAAAAAAGCAGAAATCAATCTTATCAAAATAACAATGCAAAAAAATGTACAAAATTAAAGGTTGATTCTTTACAGATATTTTAAAAATTAAAAAAAAAATTGGATCAAGAAGAAAAGAGAAATTACTTATATCAGAAATGAAAGTTCTAACACTACATCCTGCAGATATCAGAGTGATAAGAAATTATAAACACTTTTATACAAACTCCACATTTTAGATGAATTGAAAAAATCCTTAAGAAAACACAACCAACCAAAATTGATATGAAAAATTCACTTGGTTATTATGTTTACAACAAAAAAACTCCAGTTTTTAAAATATAAATTTTATATGTAATGTTTACAAAGAAATAATGTCAAAGTTACATATGCATATATTCTTTCAGAAAAATAGAGGGGCGGAAACGCTTCCCAAATCATTTTCTGAAGTTAACATATTCCTCATTCCAAAACTCGTTAGAGATGTTAAAAGTAAAAAACAATATTACTGACTAAAGGGCCTCATAAGCCTAGATGCAAAAATACTTTAGAAATTATATTAGAAAATTGAACCCACCCCTACATAAAGCAGAAAGAATATTTTATGAATGAGAAAATATATTGAGGAAAGTCACTCTTTTAAGATTGTTTTATTTAAATAAAGATGGTTGCTTTTTAAAGAGGCAGAAACAATTCAAAGCAAAGTGAGAATTTAATATTAACATGTACTTGTACAGTCCTTTGCCTATTAATGATCTCTGTGGGTAGTGGGATTGTTTCCCCCCATGCAATTAATATTCAGGATTACTTGATAACAGTGTTACTTTCTCATAAAACCAAACTAAAAATGTTCAGATATGTGGAAGGTGCTTTGAAGAGTGCAAAAGTAATAACTGCTAAGAAAAAGTAGACCAGATTTGGACAGAAATTGGTAAGTCCTATGAAAATGGTTCTTGAGTGTCAACTACCCATTCACTGAAACCCTCCCTCTCTTTCAGTGATATTATTATTAAGTTCCAAGACTCCTGAATACTGAGAATAAAACACATAGCTTTGGCTAAGGTATGAAGTCTTGGACATACTAAGAGGAAAAGCCAGTCTCAATTCTAAATTGACTTCATGAGAGTAAATTATCTACTTTTATAAAGAAAAAAAGAAGGATAGCAAGAAGGGAAATGAAGCAAGAATAGGAAGCTAGACACTTCCATAAATTACTAGAGCTTTGTGTTCATATACTGGACAACCATTTTTGATTACTTTAATGTACCCTAAACCCAGTTATTTCAATACTAGTAATTCATTTTAATTTACTCTTTTTTTTAATTTATTTTTTAAATTTATTGGGATGACAATTGTTAGTAAAATTACATAGATTTCAGGTGTACAATTCTGTATTACATCATCTATAAATCCCATGTGTATTCACCACCCAGAGTCAGTTCTCCTTCCATCACCGTATATTTGATCCCCCTTACCCTCATCTCCCACCCCCTCCCCCCTTACCCTCTAAACTATTGTCTGTGTCTATAAGGTTCTGTTTACTCTTTTTAATTCTGTGAAATTTATCACAGTTTCTACTGAGATGTATAAGTATTTATAAATTCAGGGGCTCAGGCAGTCAGTCAGTCAGTAGTTTGTTTCAACATTCTCTATAGTTCCTTTTGGCTGCCCTCCCAAACATGTTCAGTAGATGTTACTAATGGCTTCTCATGCTCCATTTTAGGAACAGAGAAACAGTGAATGGCTTACCTAGTCTTCAAGTTCAAAATTCTTAATATGGCATTCATTAACTTATGTAACCAAACGTACTTTTTCTGATTTGCTTCATGCCAATTTTCTCCTGGCTCCTCTGGGAGTCAATTTACTGATAATTCCTGGAAATGTGTGTATGATGTGTTTCTCCACGCTACAGTTTATAAATTTTCCTAGCCCTTGAAGTCTGTGGGTCTTCTCTCTACCTGGTGAATAGGGGCACCCAATCAAATTCAAGTACAGTTTCCTTCCTAGTGACACTCTCAGTGTCACAGATCCCCAGATGAAGTATTCTTTCTGTTTGGTATCGAAGTTTAAAAATATCCTTACATCTTTAATGCCACTTTTCTCATCTAAGTTTAGAAGTAAAGGATAGACACTGGAGTTGTTCAAATATATATCAAAATGCCAGCATTGCTGCTAATAAGAGCCTGTATTTTTAAGTGTGATCATCAGGTAGGCTCAATCCTAGACCACTTTGTATAGCTCTTAGTTGTTCTTTAAGATTTATTTTAAACCTTATCTTCTAGCAGACATGGCTATGGACCACTCTGCCACTCACCTCATGTAGAACAGACCCAATGCCACATTGATCACGCTTCCTTTAGGACAGCAGTTTCTCTTGTACCCCTCTCTGTTTTTTTATGTACTGCGCTCTGTGTGAAAGGCTGTGTGGTTTAATGATGAAGGATACGGACTTAATCTTATGGCTTTCACTGACTATGAGCCAGAATGCTTGAGTTTGAATTCCAACTCGGTCATTAACTAGCTTGACATTTGGCAAGTTTTATTTTAAAAAGCTTCTCACTAGCTTTTGGTTACAACTCAAGGGCATGTTTCACTAAATGCAAGATTTTTAAAAATTGATTTTGAGCCCTCAGGATGTTGGATTCCTAAACTTGTAAGTTAATATCGGCTTCTTCATATCCATTCGGCATCCCACCTGCTACTGCCACTAGAGATAAGCCTGCCTGAATAAAAACATTGAGGTGCTTTAAAGCAGAGAATCTGCTCTCTGAAAATGGGGAGACAATTGCTTAGTGTTAAACCTAGTACAAAGGAAACAAATATGGGTGAATGAACCTCCAAATGAAGTTCCTTGAGCCCCTAAATGTCAGGGTTGTTCAACAGTAGAGCTCTTCCTCTTCCAGTGTGGCTTGCAGGCTGATAGCCACGACCTTCCCAGAAAGAGGAGTTCTGACCAAGCTACCCAGCCCCGAGGATCTGCAGCCATTACTGCGAACCCCATCAGCAAAGTCAGAATCTGCTGGGTCAGTACCTGAAATGCACATAGATATGGTTCTCACCAAAGCACCTGCATATATTAAGTTGTTTGAGGGCTGCAAATACTAGAAAACCTAAACTTACATGACTTAAACATTAAGAGAATTTGTTACGAAGTGTTTAGGTAAAATTATTTCCATGTTGGCGAGTTCAGTTTGTACATCAAGTGTGTAAGTTCTTTTCATTCTTTTTCCTGCTCATTCATCGTCAGCATACTGGTTCTCTCCTCTTCTGAAAGATGAGAGTTTCTCCTCTTGCAGAAACTCCAGGCCTCATATTCTTACACACCAATATCTGGAAGCAAAAAAGAGATCATCTTTTCCTTGTCTTGTTTATGGCATAATTACCCTTTCCATTACCGTAAGGCTTCTAACTTCCCACTGGTGGCAGTTGAGGCACAAGAACCTGCCTAAGGCAATCACTGCAAGAGGAAAATAATTACATATTTTATAATTAGAGAAATGCCAAATTGAAAATGTTAAACACTTATACGGCTATTGGTATTTTACAGCTAAGACAAAAATCTATTACTAAAATTTGTAATTCATTTTCGTTTGAGTGAACCTTTCAGGAACAATTTGTAATCTTCTACCAAGCATCATTCACAAGTCCTATTACATTTATTATTATTATTTTACTACAATTTATTCCTTTGAAGATTTAAAGTTTCTCATAATTGCTGTGGGCATTTATTAATTTCTTAGGCATTTAATTTCTCCATATGTAGGTTATTTCCAGAAACTGCACCAACTTTATAGATAATTGAGGCCACAAGAAAGGAAAAAGAAACAGCCCTGTAATCGCTCTCATCAACTATGGCTAATTAATTATCAAATTTAAAGTAAACGTGGCAATTGGAGAGAGAACCATGGTCCTATTTAATATCATATAAATTTTGGATATGCCATTCACTCTTGTTGTTGAACCAACTAACATTAATTATGTCACTGGAATATGGTGACTCGGAGGATGGGTTAGTTGAGTCTATTAGATGTAAGTTCAGAAAGCATCTAGTAGATATACTAGGTCTCATTTTCGTTAACATTGAAGAGGATGCCCTTTCATTATTCACATCTGTATATTAATTAGAGGAACTCCTTGCTGATAGAAAACACATTATGTTTCAAACTGTTTCGTACAACTAGCCTTGAAGTAAATGCCCTTGAATGTGTCTGTTAATCTTACAGAAAATAGTTGTTAAATATAGAAAAGCTCACCAACTTCAGTCACAGGTCACACCTTCATTATTGATGAATACAGCTTTACAGTAGGTTAGTAGAGGAGCTTTATGTATCATTATTGTAATAGCATCACTTTTCTAAAGAAGGTGCATTTACAACGTGAAATGTTAGTGATCATGGGTCGTCTCTTTTCTGAGGATGGGAAAGTTATCTTCTTTCATCCGAGACACTGAAAGCACTTAAAAGACATTATCTCATTATCTCCATAACATCTTCTGACAGAATTGGCTTGTAGTATAATTCCCATTATATTGGTGGATAAAGTCATGCACATTATGGTTTTATAATTTAGCTAGGCGGCTGGCCTGCCCTGGCAAAATAGCTTTCAGCTTTACTTCATCTCAAAAATTTGTCTCATTTACGTCTTCACATTTCTAGTGCAGACATGACCTTAATGTTCCCAGAAACCAAGTATTTAAGTGGTCATTTGTCCAATGGCTTTATTTTCCTGACGAAATGTTTCTGAATTATACTTTACTTCATTTTGACATGGAGGAGAAATGAATATTTTGGGTAACTGATAGAAATTGATTGGAGTCATTTTCTAGATTGTAATGAATAATAGAACTCTAGCAGTATTTTTTGTTAGTATCAAGTGATTTTGGTTACTTTTAATGGTTACTTTAAAATACTTAAATGAATAACTTTAAAAAATCAAACCCACTCAATTCTTTATCAGACGTGCAAATTAAATCCGTATGTTTTGTACGCATGATTCCCCTAGGAGATAATGAAAAATATCTTAAATTTAGTCAAAGATAAGCAAACTAAAGCTCTGGTGATATAAGAGCATTAATTAGCAGAAGAATGCCAATTTAATGGAAACCATTTAATTGACTCAAGACAAAGGGTTGTATCATGCTTCATCAAATTTTAGTTATTCTATTTTTATAAACTAGAAGTGATAGGTAGGCATGTCCAAAGTATGTTTTTGCAGTTGTTACACAGGTTTACAAAAGATATGAAGACATTTGTGGAAATCTGAATAATGTATTATCTTGGAAGAGAGACACTACAGTTTGTATTGGATAACATTATTAATTATTATACTACGTGGGGTGTAATAGGATGAGTATGGACAGAAAAAGGGAACATGGAGGCTGTAGTAATTATTCTGTGTCTCTTCTGTGTCTCAATTTTCCAAGGAAAATTGCATTAAGTGCCTTTTATATATTAGGTATATTTCAGAAACTGGAAATTTGCAAATATAATTCAAATATGAGTCTGTCCTTTGGAGTAATCTATGTATATTGCCATAAAAATTACAATCAAGCACCAGTCGACACAGTGAAAGGAAAACATAGATCAACATACAATTTTTTGTACTTTAATTTTGCTTCTGGTTATGAGAGATCTCACAAATCTATTATGGTTCCCAAAAGGGCTGTTACTTGCTCCAATCGGATAGAAAAATATGGAGTGGAAAAATGTAAAACTTTTTCCCCTTTAAAAGTAAAGTTGGGATATATGCTTTATAATGAAAGCTTTTATGCATTTAATGAAAACTCAGAACTTCTATAATGTGATAGAAAATACTGAAAGGATTTTTAACGGATGTTTAATTTGACAGATAAATTATGATTGAGTACTAAAAACTTGGGACTTTGATCTATTATTAGAAAAACATATTAATATTTCCATTTCAGGAATGTAAGATTATAATAGATTCCTTTGCCACTCCAGAGAGCCATCCAATTAAAGTTTTACTCTCAAAGATAACATACAACCTTTTGATTTAGGTTCTGAGTAAGCATATATAATCTTGTTTTAAAATAATATTTTAAAATAGGGACCATTCAATGTATTTTTCCTGTCTCGTATTGAAAAGGTAGAAATTGATCTCATCTTTCCCGGATATAAACCAAAATAAGACTTTGATATAACCCCAAGTTGACATAAAATAAATAGAACTGTGCCAAATTTGACCCAAAACTGTGCTCAGGTTTTATGGTAAGTCATAGGCCTATAATGAAAGAATTGCTTCTGAGTCAGAAAAATCCTGATTATTATTATTTTTGGGTTTAAATGGTATCATGTTCTGTAATGACTCACAGTATATGCACTGAATAAAATATGACATTCCTTAAAATATTAAAATAATAAAAATCAGGTACTAAATATCTGCATTAAAAAGATAACAGTGTTGTACAATGTTCTCTATGTTGTAAGTAAGCCAACTTGAAAGAAATGTTTGTTTAGTGCCCTGAGGGTCTAAACTCCTGGGATCCCTGTTGAGGCAAGGCCAGGTAGGGGTTCCAAAGTTGACTGCAGGCCTCCACTGTGCAAATCTGGGAGCATTTTGACAGAAGTTCATCGGTTCTGACCTTAACTCCTGCTGAATGCATTGTTCCTGTGAGAGGAAACCTCTCTTCTGCTGAACTGTTCAAAATTCATTTTCAATGTGCTTTTGCTCTGCTCCACTCTGTCTGAAAATATATGCAGACAAAGTTGATTGACAGTCCTCTAGTTACCACACCATGAAGGTTGAAACCAGAAAGGCTACAGCTCTAATTCACTGATAGCTGAAAGCTACAGAACCTAATTTCTCAGGTTCGTTCATAAATCTCTACTCATTGTCCCAAGAGGAAAACAAATAATGAGGGATTACATATGACTAATGGAACTCTGTATAGGATAAGGGTATGAATATGGAAATAGCATTCATGAATTCTGTGTTCTTCTGAGAAGAAAAGAAATCACATATACTCAAGTAGTTCTCATAAAGATGGCTGACGGAATCATTTCATTTACCAAAAAAAATTTCTTTTTCAAGTAGGAAAATACATAGAGCACGTTTCCCTTATAATTTAACCCTTGGTAGAATATAAAATTATCCTATAATAAGGTAACTGAAATTCTGGCAGTTATCAGCTGGCTCACTAAACATTCAAATCTAACACCATTCTCCCATTTCTATCTAAAAATTCTGGCTACGCAATCTAGATTGTTGACTCCCCTCTCCTTGCATCTAGTATTCTTCTGTGGAAGAGTTCTGGTTAATAAATTATACTCTAAAGTTAACTTGTGCCTCTCCTTTCCTCTTCCTTCCTCCTTCTTCCTCATACACGCATGGATGTGATAGTAAGATGCAAAAGTGATCTTCCAGTTATGAGGCAAAATCCTCCCCAGAATAAGAGATTTCAATTTGACCATTATTGATCCTTTATAGTCCTAATTTCTTGTTAGGTGAGGAAAATAAGCTCCTTATTTAAGCCACTGTGGTATGTTGAATACTTGCCCTCCCAAAGGTGTTTTTATCCTAATCCCCAGAACCTGTGACTATGATGTCTTACATGGCAAAATGGAGTTTGTGGGTATTATGTAGTTAAAGATCTTGCAATGGGAGTGGTTCTGGATTCCTGGGACAAGCCCAAAGTAACCTCAGGGGTTCTCTTAAGTGAAAGAGGGAGGCAGAAGAGAGAGGATCAAAGTCAGAGAGATTTAAAGATACCACATTGCAGCTTTGAGGATGGGAGAAGTGACCATGAGCTAAGCAATGCTCACATCCTCTAGAAACTAGAAAAGGCAAGGAAACAAATTCTTTTCTAGAGCCTCTAGAAGAAAACAGGCTTGCTGGCCCATTTCGGACTTCTGGAATCCAGAACTGGAAAGTGAATGAAATTTGTGTTTTTCCACTATATTGCTGGTATTTTCCAGTAGTAATCAAAAACTAACCCGGCCCTGATTTCCGTTATTTCTGATATACCTCAATCTTAATTGAAACAGCTGCTCAAGGGTTTTTAGGTCTCAAAGAAACATTCCAGAAAAAGCACCCAAGGAAAAGCTGTAAAAGCAACTAAATCTCTGGTGGTGACTGCGTTTCATCGTTCAGGCATTTATCCTTAACCATTTATTTAATATGGAGACATTTTTAAAGAGCAGTACTTCGCAAGAATGATCTAACTCGTTCAACAATTTGTTTGCTGTGTTTTTTCTTCAAGAATGTTAAGATCACAGTAAACCCACTTTACTGAGAATAACTGATCTTTTAGTAACAGCCTTCAAAGATTAACCTTTTACTTAAAGTGAATGTTATATGTAAATGTATATTTCCTAATGTCTTAGGCAAAATGGTGTATGTGTGTTTATGGAACACACACATGCACACACTTCTGAGTTAGCAGAGAGGCTAGGTGTGTCACACAAACTTTTCAGAGGCTCCCAGGGTCCCACCTCCCAGCATACATGTCTTCACATAATCTCTTCTCTTGTGTGTAGGCATAACCTGTGATTTGCTTCTGACCCATAAAATGACAAAGGTGATGAAATGTACATGATTAGATTATATAAGATCTCAGCTTTGGTCTTTCCGGAATTTCTCTCTTTCCTTGACGGCGTTAAAGAGGCTCATGTGGGGAGGAACTGAGGATGACTCTAGGGACTGAGCGTGACCTCCAGCTGACAGGCATCAAGAAGGAAGCTCCCCAGGGATTAAAAGTTAGAAAGCTCTGCAGTGAAGCACCTTCAGCCTCTGGGTTTGGTGTATTTGTTGTTTTTATTAGCTGAACACCTGTATTCGCATTTAAAGGCCACTGCCAAGGTAATAAAAAAGAAATGGCATCTAAGCCATTTACACAACAGTGACTTAAGTCCAGCCTTGCTCCTTACTTCCAGTTATGTATTAGTCCATCCGTGAACCCATCCATCTATTCATAGAAAGGGAAGATGGCTTAAGTGTTTATCGTCTTCTCGGTTCCAAAGCAGGCGTTCTTGATGATGCAAGATGCATGACAGAGCCCAGCCTCATTAATTTCTCATATTCTCCCTTACCCTAAATTTCCGGGTCCGAACTAGACCCATTTTGGGGGCATCTAAATCAATCCTAGCCCTGCATTTTGTCCCTCAGGAGCCAATTACTCTGTGGCTCAATATAATCCTAATACAGTTGTACAGTCTGATTCACCCATTTAGTAAGTGAATATTTATAAGAGCTACACGTAGCATTTACAATCCTGAGCATATGGTGCTGGGTTTTGTAACTGATTAAGAACTCCCCTACAGTCTTAACTGCCTGCATTTAAACTTCAGCTGCACCAGTTTCCAGGTTTGTTATGTTGAACAAGTTACATAAGTATCTGTTTCTTTACCTGTATCGTAGGATAACCATAGCACCTACCTGGTCAAATTGTTAGGAGACTTCAATGAACAAATATGTATAAAGCACCCAGAACCACCTCTAAAAAGTATTTAATGGATATCAGATATAATTATGGGAGAAGTTTCTACCCCTTGACTATATGAGGAAGGATTATCCCTTAAATACTCTTGGCCCTTTCCCAGCTACTTCTTTCCCATGGGGTGGAGGAAGCTATCTATTCGGTAAGCGTTGGGGGAGGATGTATGTATTTTTGATACAGTCCCTTCCTTCCTCCTTTCTCTTGAGAGATGGCTGTTTCCCAGAATTCACTTTTCTGCTCCAGTGCTTCATGCCATATATTTTGTAAGGACAGCCCTGTCTCCTTGGAGAGAGATCAGCCATTTTCTGACTATGTGTCTGACGATAAGTCTACCTAATACTGAATTTCAGTTTTAAAAACATATGCATGATTTTAATGAATGGTTATAATGTATCTATTTTACTAGTTAGGAATCTGTTTCAGGAAAAAGAGTACCAATCAGAAGATGATGTTTTTATTAAATTTATTGGGGTGACAATGGCTAGTAAAATTACCCAGATTTCAAGTGTACAATTCTGTAATACATCATCTATATATTGCATTGTGTTCACCACCCAGCGTCCGTTCTTCTTTTATTACCATACGAGTGTATTTGACCTCCTTAGCCTCTTCTACGTCCCCCTACCCCCTTCTCCTCTAGTAACCACTAAACTGTTGTCCGTGTCTATAAATTTTTGTTTGTTTGTTTGTCTTGTACATTTGTTGCTTTCAGTTTTATATCCCATATATGAGTGAAGCTATATGGTTCTCGACTTTTTCTGTCTGACTTATTCCACTTAATATGAATCTCAAGATCCATCCATGTTATAGCAAATGGCAGTATTCCACCTTTTCTTATGTGGTATATATGTACCACATCTTTTTTATGCAATCATTTATTGAAGGACACTTTGGTTTCCATGTCTTGGCCATCATGAATAATGCTGCAATGCACATAGGGGTACATATATCTTTACAGATAAATGTTTTCAGATTTTTGGGTAGATACCCAGAAGAGATATTGCTGGGTCATGTGGTAATTCTATTATTAATATTTTTGAGTCACCTCCATACTGTTTTCCATAGTAGCTGTACAAGTTTACATTCCCACCAGCAGTGTATGAGGGTTCTTTTTTCTCTACAACCTTTTCAACACTTGTTACCTGTCTTATTGATTATAGCCATTCTAACAGGTGTGAATGGCTCATTTGGTTTTGACTAGCATTTCCCTAATAGTTAGTGAAGTTGAGCATTTTTTCATATATTTGTTGACTGTTTGAATGTCTTCTTGGGAGAAGTGTTTGTTCAGGTTTTCTGTCTATTTCTCAAATGGATTGTTTGTTGTTGAGTTGTATGAGTTCTTCATATACCTGGGATATCAACCCCTTATTGGAGGTGTTGTTTGCTAATATCTTCTCCCATTTGGTAGATTGCCTGTTGGTTTTGTTGATGGCTTCTTTTGCCATGCAGAAGCTTTTTAGTTTGATATAGTCCCATTCATTTATTTTTGCTTTTACTTCCCTTGTCTTTGAGGTAAAATTCATTAAATCCTTTCTTAACCCAAGGTCCTTAAGTTTAGTACCCATGCTTTCTTCTGTGCAATTTATTGTTTCAGGTCTTATATTTAGGTCTTTGATCCATTTTGAGTTATTACAAAGCAACAATAATCAAAACAGCATGATATTGGCAGAAAAACAGACACACGGAGTGATGGAATAGAATTGAGAACCCAGAAATAAACCCACATAAATATGGGCGGATGATTTTCAACAAAGGAGCCAAAAACATACAACGGAAAAAAGAAAGCATCTTCAATAAATGGTGCTGGGAAAATTGGTAAGCCACATGCAAAAGAATGAAACTAGACTGCTATCTGTCATCATACATCAGATGATTTTTGAGATAATACATGGGGAGAAATCATGTATTTCTTGTATTTTTTAAAAAAATATTGTACCATTCATCTCAATAAAATTTACATAGCCTTAGTCTTAGAAAGAAAAATAAAATAAAGAACTTCATGATTCTCATATGAGGAATTCTTGGTAAGTTACCTTCATGAGTACCTTAAAGAACCCACATGATAACTTCCCTTATATTAGTTTATGGCTAATACAAGGAACTGTATTATCCATATAAAACTAATGACTCTTCTCTGTAAACTGGAAACTAATTTGAAATAATTTGCTTATTTTTATGCAAACCTATTTATTGCATACTATTATTTCAACTATTAAATTGTATAATTTTGATTTGAAAATACAATTTTTAAATTGTTTCTTAAGGACTCTCATACACCACAACTGATTGTGTAAGTTGGTATTCTTTTGAAAAACAATTGATCATAGACGTCAAGTGCCTCCAAATATTTATGCACTTTAACCAACTATCTTTGGTAATCTTTACTAAAGAAATCATTAGAAATAAAAATATGTTCAGGACATTTACGTTAATTAAAATAATTTAAAATTGTGAGAAATCGAAAGGAACTTTATGTAATCATCAATGATAGAGGTAGGATTAACAATCTCTTTTACAGCCATAGCTTTAGGTGTACCAGCTATTACAGTTAATGGTTATAAATTCTACGTAATGGCAAGGATGGACAAATACGTAATAATCTTAATGTAAAAGTAAAGTTTATAAAATTGTGTGAACAGTATTATAGTATCAATGTTAAAACAGCATTAACACCAAAAACAATAGCAACAATCTAAATCAGGAATGAAACTGGGAAGGAAACTCCAGTACAAAGTAGGGATTGTTTTAAGGAAGTGATTACCAGCTTGTTCCCCAACCTCTCCTACTTTTGTTGATTTTCTGTTTTCTAAATAACTATTTTTGATTTTTAATTATTTTTTTTTAAAAGCTATTACCTGGTTATTAGAAAAACATTTTCTTATTTTACTTGTTTGTTTGTAAATTCATTAAGGAGTACATTCACTGGTCAGGCTTTTGCTCAGCTTTTGAACATAAATTCCATTTACTGCTATTATAGACTTTTGTCCCAAGTTACTGTGGATTACAAATCTCCAGAGCACATTTAGATTCCTTACTGGAACATCGTCAGTTTAATTCTGAAGTGAACTACAGCAGGGTTTCCTTATGCAGTGCTGTGTCCCAGCCTGATCAGGAAGGGGATTCAGTTAAGTTGTCCAGGCAACGCCCCACCGAGCTGCCCACCCAGCACCACTTCTCCTCTCACATCGAGCTGCCCAGTCACCTGGACTCTATTCACGGTTGGAATTCAGACATGAGCAGGGGGTCAGGGGAACCCATTGTGGAGGGCTACAGCAGCATGGGGGCAGGGATCCAGCACAGTTCACTGCGCTGAGCACAAGACTTAGCTCGAACTCAGTCCTGGACAGCTTGTGTCCTGAGGCTGCTTATGAATCTGGAAGAGTTATAAGAGCTGAGCCCTTAGGCAGCTTTACTGTGGGATCTCCCTAAAATGTTTATTTATAGAAAAGGGGGAAGCATTCCGTACTAGCAAGGAAAAATGGGAACTTTGTCCATGTCGTGCAGTAAAGTACATCCATTGGCAGCCCAAGAAAGTGGCAGTGACAGCCAAGCCTGATAGAGGGTGGGCGGTATGAGCAGATTTGCACAGCCATGAGGGCATGGCCCCAGCAGTCCCCAACCCCTGGGTGTGGTCCAGAAGCTCCTGGGTGACACACGTGGTCAGGGGCAGAGCAGTGTTTTCTGAGAGGCAGGAATGTGGTGCAGAAGCCTGAGGAGGGAGCACCAGGACTTCATTCAACAGAGCAAGGGATGCTCTGGAAATTCTTAAAATCGAGAGGGAAAGAAACCTTGGGAAGAAATGACAGGCTGCGTTTCTGCATTTAGGGTATTAGCCACTCGCACACTGTGAATCTGACTTTTTATGTGATTTAATTAGGCTGGTTATATTTGAGGACATTCAGGTAAAACGTTTTTTTGTTGTTTTGTGTTGTTTTTTCTTTTATCTATGGGAACACAGTGAAGTATGTGTTACATCTATGTGATGTTTTTACATGATTACAGTTCATTGATTCTCTGTACGTTTGTAATTGCTACACATTACAATAGTCTCTTTGATATGCTGATACAAATTTGACCCAACACATGCCAAAATCAAACAACTGTAAGAGATAGACGTAGGAATCAACGTAAGTAAGCAGACTCCAGAGCCTGAATGTTTAACCTATACCCTACTACGGCTTTCTAATATAACTAGTTTATCAGATACATTAAAAGTTCCATTAGTAAGAGTTAAAACCTTTTTACTGCTTCATTATTTAACAGATTTCAAGTAAAATTATTTCCCGTCTGAGGAAGACACTGTAGAAACACTCTGGTCCCTGCCTAGAATATTATTTTTCTTCCTCCATACATGAGTAGAGTTTGGAATAAAAAGCCACAGATCCCAAATTAATAAAAGGAGAGGAAAATAAGGGATTTTGTCAGTTATGTGTATGGCGTCGCAGAAGCAAAGTGAAGAAGGGAGGAGATTGTGCTTGCCAGTCACACAGTGGATGGTTTAAACAAAAGTAACTTTGGAAGCTAGAAATCTGAAATCAAGGTGTCCTGTGGTTACTTCCTTCTGAGGGCTGTGAGGGAAGGATCTTTTCCAGGTCTCTCTCCTTAGCTTATAGATGACTGTCTTTCTGTGTGTTCACATGGCATTCTTTCTGTGTATGTGTCTCCACATTTATTTTAATAAGGACACCAGGTGTGTTGGGTTAAGGCCAACCCCGCTGACCTCATTTTAACATGATTACCTCTGAAAAGATCCTGTCTCCCTATATGGTCACATTCTGAGGAACTGCATGTTAGGAGTCCAACATAGGAATTTGGGATGGGGGCTGTTAGAAGGGGTACATTTCAACCTATGACAGACATCAAGCTCAGGATCCAGTATCTCAAAATCTGCATTTGATTTAGATACAGATAAATCTTCTTCCATGTGGCTCCTCTGGCATCTTTTGATCAAGTGACTGGAAAGACAAGTGATCTGCCCCACACACAGCAACACACAGTGGTGAGATAGGAAAGCTGCAGTAGACACTCCTTTTCAAGAACATGAAGGAAAAGAACATATCCGCTGCTCTGTAATCATTCTGAAACCCAACCAGTGACACATCACTAGTTCCCTCAGCTCTGGATGTGGGGGGTATTTCTTCGTTGGAATCTTATTCTGCTTCCTAGGGATAGGTCCTTATTGTTCTCTTTTTCTCTTGGATGCAGCATTTGTGGCCTGGTCTTCACACTCTGAAACATCTTCACTTTTCAGTAAGAAATGACATGTATTTGCAGATGACTAGCTTTATTAGAGTGCTTTCTTCCCATTTGAATTTGGAGGCCTAGAAGCTTCTTTTAATTTTGAACTATCTGAGTCTCTTGTAACCTCAACTGGTAGTTTTTTTGTAGTTTTTGCTTGTTTGGTTTTTGTTTGTTTTTGTTGTTTGTTTTTGGTTTTTGGTCAGTACAACTGTTTTTAATTTTTTTTAAACGAATCTTATTGGAATTCACACCATCCCTCAAAAGATATGTCATTAATTATTTCAGGACAGGTATCTCTATATCTAAGACCATATGTGAGGCTGTTGGCAGAAAACACCCTTAAGATTCTCCATAGTCCTGTGTCTAGCTGAGTGAGTCCACTAGGTACCACCTGAAAACTTTCAGAGGTCCTAACAAGGTATGTTATGGTCACAACACTTGTTTGTTTATTTATTTATTTATTTATTTATTTATTTATTTATTCATTCATTCATTTATTTATTTTTGTGTGTGTGGCCTCCGTCCTTTTTATCTTTCAATTTTTTTTTAATTTTTTTATTTTTTTTAATTATGTGAGAGACTGAGGGTAAGAGACAGTTTTATTTTCCAACCCAGAAAATCGTGGGCCTTCTATATTTCCTCTAAATTATGCTCATAAATAAACAATTACTTTCCTCTCTCTCTCCATATATTATCATTATACACCTAGGAAAATCCAATTGGCGTGTTCAGCATTCTGCTTAAAACTATTCTTATCCAAATTCACAAGTTTTTTTTGGGTACTGCCAAGGAACAGTTTTGCAAATGTTTCCACCACGGCAAAACTCAAGTTGCCTGTTCTCCAGCCTCAGCAGTCGCTTCACCATTTTTCCCGTGTCTGCCTAACACCAGAGCCAAACCCAGTGTCATAAGTTTCAGATTTTAGTTAGAGTAGCACCCAATTTTCAAGTGCCAATTTATATTTCAGTTATTGGAAGAAATTAATAAACAAGTGAATTCAAACAAAAATAGTTTTATTATTTTCTTATGATTCAGTGTTTGTGTTTTTGGCTCATTCTTCTGCTAGAGTCACTTTGAGCCATTCATGAGGTTGAATTCAGCTGATAGGTTGGCTGGTGGCTGTGCCCAGTTGGAAAAGTTTGAGTGCTGGATCCTTTCACTCCACTGTCATTGGTATTATTGATATAAGAGAGTGAATTAGTGGAATTATAAAATCAGAGTTTAAATGGCTGTTGGGAAGAAAACACCACTCGTTCTCCTTTCTATAAAGAGATTACAGTTAACTTGTTTTAGGCGACTATAGTTTATAATTTGCTTTAAAAATGTCTACGAAAGGAGATTCAATTTCTTGTGAAATACGTTTTACTTTAAAAGGAAAAAGGAAAAAGTAGAAGATAAAAGGTATTACATCATCGTGATTAAGAGTCTAGCCTTTGGAATTAGATTTGGACTTGAGTGGCAGCTCAGCTATGGAGTTCAGGGTTATCCTTGGTCACTAGTTTAACACTTTGCCACAGTTCATGCCTGTGTAAAGTGAGACTATTTCACTATCTTTATTTTGAGGTGTAAATTTAATAAAACTTGTAGAACATTTCACAAAATGCCTGGCATATAGAAAGTACTCAACGGATCACAACTTTGATTATTATTACTTGATATTATATTTATATTTTTAGTAAACAGTGAAAAACAAAAACCCTAAAAACCTATTAAGCAAAGCAATTTTTGTTTAATTTTTTAGTTCATTTTTATTGGTCAAAGGTGTGTGATACTAATATATGTATATTGAGCATTTTTCCCGTATTTGCTTAATCATAAACATAACAAATAATAAAAGCTGAAGATTAAATAATATCAGACTGCTGATGGAATATCAGACTACTTATATAATAAGTAGCTATATTATATTTATTACTCTTTTATATACACATGCACACACATATTTGCACACTCACATATATACAAATGTCTTTTAGAATTTTTGTCTTGTAGTTATTGTTTGTGATAATAAACTTTTCAAAAGGAATATCTATTATTTGTGAAGTACAGAGACATTTAATTCATGAGAACATATTTACCATGTTCAAACCATCATGTAGTGATGTGGTTTCATTTAACTAGCAATAAGAAATTAATATATTTCTTCTTTAAAATTTAATATAGGTCTGATTTTGCTTTCTTTGGAAAAAGAACACGGGAGTGGGATAGAATATTTAAACATATTAGTCAAATATTTTTTAAATGGAATTATATTTAGATTAAGCAAAAAAAAAGAGGAAACAATATATTAGGTTGGTGCAAAAGTAATTGCAGTTTGAAAGGTTAAAAATAATTGCAAAAACCGCAATTATTTTTGTACCAACCTAATAACTGTTCGAAGGGATCTTTTGTAACATAAAGAGCAGAAATGTCACTTGGAAGGAACTGAAAGATGTCAGTTGTCAGCACGTTCTGTAACTCCACTTTGTTTTGTTATGCATCTGTATTCTCTCTGCTTGCATGCCTAGCTGCATGGTTTAAGCGTGGGATCCCTTTATAGCTCCCTGGATTCCTGTGGTAGTGTCAAGGATGTAAACAGATTATGCTTAGTATCTTCCCTTTGCCTCTGCAGAGCCACTTCTCCCTCCTCCTTATCCTCTCCCCAGGATGTGGAACTGGATGGCTGGCATCACAGCCACTCCTGTGCCTCTGGTTTTCAGTTGGGCTTGGCCAATGGGAAGCATCAGAGAATTTTAAAAGACTGATCTTAGAGGAATTACAGAGAGAGCCCTGTATGGCAGAGAGAGCCCTGAAAACAACTTTGAAATGCTCTATGCTCTGGAAGCCTCATAGTGTTAGTCAGTAGACTTTCTGGACCTGCCATGGTTATGTACCCTGATCCTTGAAAATCCAGAACCTTACTTCTGTGCTGTTTCTCCTCTCTATATTCATCAAGGTCCAGGGATCTGTTTCCTATTCAATGGCCTGAATCTGATTATACTCCCCATTTAATAGAATCGCAGGCCAGTGTCAGCAGATAGTTCTGCTCCTGCAACCCAGGGTCCCAATATGAAATCAAGTCTTAATCCCTCAAAAGTTGAACAGAGTAAAAAACACTAGTCTTATGTCTAAAGAAGACGGTATAAGCAAACTGAGATATTGCCTTCCTTAATGAAAGTGCAGTTGAATGCATTCTAGTCTGCAGTGATAGCTGGAAACATCTGATTTTAGCTGAGAAATGCACTGAAAAATAAAGCATGTAGACCTGTGCTATACAATACTGTAGCCACTAGCCACTTGCAGCCAATTAAATTAAATTAATTAAAAATAAATACAATGAACATATAGTTTGTTGAATGAACTTGTATTTCAAGTGCTCAATAGTCCCATGTGGCAATTGGTGACTGCATTGGATAGCACAGATTATAAAATTTTTTCGCAGAAAGTTCCATTAGTTGGCAGTGATATAGACTGCACTAGTTCTTGAAACATATAGCATTATATAGTTGCCATTTTTGGAGATGGAATTATTCAAAAGCAGTTTTAGGATCAGTCAACATTTATTCTCTAAATATTCTGGAGATTCTTTAAATTAATAAAGCAAACACAAAACATAGAAATAGGCAATATTTATTGACTGCCTATAAAGCACCGGTGCTGAGTTCTTTTCATGGATCAGCTCATTTAATTCACAAAAATGCATTTGGCTTACTTGCTATTAGTATCCTACCTACTAATATTTTACAGCTAATAATTGGTACAGGCTAAATTAGAATTCAGCCAATCTGACTCCAAAGCCTAGGTTTTAGCAGTTACATTCTGTTGCCTTCTTAATAATTGGGGAAATACAGAATTATTTGAGACTTTTTTTCTACTTATGAGAAAGACCAGGTAACCATCATCAAATATAATGAGACATTTTGAATATCCTGCAGTATACAGTACTTCTCACCAAAAATTTTAAGTGCTTTTGTCATATGAACTGAATACCATATATGTTTGCTTTATGTATATTTTAAATCTAGAATATATTAAGTTCCATTTTATTCAAAAAATTGTGACTGTTGTTAAAAGTGTACTGTTAATTTTGGACAGATTTTAAGGAACATTACTAATACAATATTTCTTTACAATCCTAAATAGAACATATATGTTGTTTTCTTTAGTTTTTTATAAATTAACCATCTTAAAACCATCTCAGTTACTTGAAAAGAAAACAAATTGGAAATAGTAGTTGATGGTCTAGTTTTCTTAAGTCATTTTCTGAGTCAGTACCATCAAGACCTTTATTAGCATAAAGTTAAAGTGTATATATAATGAAGAATTTATGTCTAGTAAATTTCCATAGCCATGTTTAAGAAACTCACATTTTATTGACAGGTTGCATTGTTATCAATTGCATTCAAATACGTATATGATGTAATCTTTAAAAATATTTATTTTTGTTATCTCATAAATATGTCTTTGAAGCACTACAATATCTATGCTATTTGCATAGTATAAAAACATAAAGGAGATATTTTAATTTAATGTCTTTTTATAGCAGAACTATATGGGTTGCACAACTAAAATGCATTTTATTTATGTACTCACAAAAATGTCTTTAAAATAATGAAATATCTCTTGACAATAAGTGTGTCTTTTTGCAGAGAGAAAAACTTTAATTTTTTTTTTCTTATTGGCAGGCAGTAGTTTGGTTTTGCATAAGTTAGTATTTCCTGCTGTGCTAAACATTAATTCAGAAAGGATGATTGACAGCAACTTAGGTATTCAAAGGCCAAGTTGCATAGATCAGACCAGATTGACTTTCTTACTTCCCAATATTCAAATAGGATATTTTTCTGATACCCTCAAGAGGTTTCTGGAGAGTGCAGTGCATCTTTACATCTAATAATCACTCATCAGGTTGCTCAACTTGTGTGGAAAATGACAAGTAAGATCTTTCCAGAATACGGTTCTGCTGTTGGAGGATTTATTTATTTATTTTAAATCAGGACAATAGAGCACTATTCACTGTGGTTTTGAAATGTGAAATATACTCATGGCCGTATTTTCAAATATTATTTATTAACTTACCATAGGACGCTAAATGTAGGATGCATATTGTTTGTTTGTTTGTTTGTTTGTTTGTTTTTCGTTGTGTTTTGTGTTTTTTTTGCTGTCATGTTCCTTATTCTGTATTACCTATTTAGCTCACAAGTTATGCACTGTGCAGTAAAGAATTAACTCAGCAGGACTGGTTTGTGCAAACCCTACACATTCCAAAGAAAGGCTTAGGGCTTAGGGCTTCTCTCTCTCCTGAGAGAGAACTTCTAAACCCTTGGGCTATCATGCTTGATAAGAGTGTTTTCCTTTACCTGGGGCCTTGGATCACACCAGGAAGTCTAATCTAACAATCTAATTTAAGGTCAGAGCCTTAGGCCAGGCAGTGTCAGTTTGAACCCTGAAGGGAATAGAGACTGAGGAAATACTTCAGTCAGCCAGGCAGGGAGATGCTCCATACCTACATGACCAACCCCCGATATAGTCCTTGGACACCAAGTCTTAGCTGAGCTTCCATGGTTGGTAGGACTCCATATGTGTTGTCACTCACACTTACTGCGAGGATTAAGTGTGGTTGGCATGACTCCACTGGGAGAAAACAACTGGAAGCTCACAACTGTCTTACCGGGAGCCTCTCCTATGCCCTTTTTCCCTTTGTGGCTTTCAGTTGGTTTCTGCGTACTACAAAAGTGGTAGCTGTGAGTATATCAGCTTTTATGAGTGCTGTGAGTCTGCTGAGTCATTGAATCCAAGAGTGGTCTTGGGAAGCCTCTGAACACACACTTTAAAAGTTCGAAAGTGCTTTTAAGATCTGTCTGCATTTCACCTCATAGATTCACAGAATGATTGACTTAAGGTGATGTGAAATGTAAAGCCCACATATGGCCTCTTTCCCCACGACTCTCCAAAGGTTATCAGATAAAAATAACTTTAACATGAGATTTTCACTTTTTCAATATAAATGAGGTATATTCTAAATTACGTTGACATTTCTTATACAAGATTGTAATGCATATCCCTGTTAGACACTGAAATATTTTACGTGAATTGTACGCCTGTCAGGGGATCTGTGATGTTACTGCATTATTACCCATGTATTATTATTATATTTTTAATACCGTGTTTCCCCGAAAATAAGACCAGGTCTTATATTAAGGTTTGCTCCAAAAAGCACATTATGGCTTATGTTCAGGGGATGTCACCCTGAAAAATCATGCTAGGGCTTATTTTCCAGTTAGGTTTTATTTTTGGGGAAACACGGTACCATTCTACTCAGCACTTTAAATCTCAATTATATAAACTCCAATAATCTCTTTTGTAGTTCAGTCTAAAATAAGATACACTTTGCATAATACAAATCATTTTATTATTGTAGACCTTGACAGTAAATTTGTACTCATATTCATGTAGAGATCTCTTGTATGATGAAGATGAAAATTTAAATCTGTACTTAAAGGATGAGCTAGAAATGAGAAACGATGGTGAGAAAATAAGCAAGTCTTTGTTGGAAAAAAAGAGAAAAACTGAAAATAGTATCTTACTTAACTGGTACAAAAAATATAATCAAGATGGATTAAACATATTTGTATATATAAATAAGTTGTACACATCACATATATGTACCCATATATACACACAAATATATATATATATATATATATATATATATATATATATATATATGAAAATTGGAAATATTTTATTAGCTTTAAGAAGGAAATAGCTTCTAGAACAAACAGTAACCTCAAAGGAAAATAATGATGATTTGATCCTGCAAAATAATGCCTGTTTATAATAATAAGACCATAAAATAAATTTCAATCAAGAGCCCAAGCAAAAAGAAACCAAAAACATGAAAAATCAAAAATATTTCTGTTGCATATGTTGAATATTTATGTATGTATATATGTACATATGTATACATATATATGTATATGTGTGTATATATATATATTCAACATATGCAACAGAAATATATATATATGTATATATGTATTCAACATATGCAACAGAAAAGGAAAACTATAAAAAGTCTTACTTAAAAAAGAAAAAGTGAGCAAAAATTATGAATAGACATTTCATGAAGAATAAACATTAATGTCCAATAAATGGCAGAAAATTTGCCTAATCTAGCTGTAACTACGAATCTGCATTTTAAAATTTTCAACTTGAATGCAATTTGTAATTAAAATGTCTATTTCATGATAGCCTTAAACAGACCAATTTTAAATAGAGCTTAAAGAATGTGATAATAATTTCCTTTCACTTAAAGGTGGGGAAATAAATTCCAGACAAATACTAGATATAGATACAGTTCCTGATCCAAGAATAAGATGTCTACATAAGATCTCTCAACTAATCTTCAGTTCCCTGTTTTATGTATTCTGCTAATTACCAGCATAATGTAATGTTCCTGAGCTTAACAAGACTGCTATTTTATGACTGGTAGATGTTTTTGTAATTTCTTACATTTTACGAAGCATCAGTTGTAGCACATGGTGTAAATATTGAGAGTGTAAGACTCAAAAGTGCCTTCTATTACATTATGAGTTGTCAGGTCCTATTGTAGTATTTAAATCCATTGGCAGCAGGGTCCTTCATCCCCATAACACATCTGAGGTCAGGCAATTAAGTTTGTGAACCTGTCACAACGATATTGCTAAAGTTTTTTGATATCAGAGGGATTATTCATTATAAATTTGTACCAACTGGACATACAGTTAACCAAATTTACTATTTTGAAGTGCTGAAAAAGCTGCATGAAAAAGTTAGATGACCTGAACTGTTCTCCAATAATTCATGGCTCTTGCATCACGACAATGCACAGCAATGTCTGTGAGGAAGTTTTTAACCAGTAAACAAATAACTGTATTGGAACACCCTCCCTACTCACCTGATCTGGCCCCCAATGACTTCTTTCTTTACCCAAAGATAAAGGAAATATTGAAAGGAAGACATTTTGATGACATTCAGGACATCAAGGGTAATATGATGACAGCTTTGATGGCCATTCCAGAAAAATAGGTCCAAAATTGCTTTGAAGGGTGGGCTGACTAGGTGCTGGCATTGGTGCATAGCTTCCCAAGGGGAGTACTTCAAAGATGACCATAGTGATATTCAGCAATGAGGTGCATAGCACTTTTTCTAGGATGCGTTCACAAACTTAATTATCAGACCACACAACAATGCATATTATTTTGTGGAGTAGGAAACTGAAATTTACAGTTGAGAACATCGTAATTTGCTGAATGTCATATAACAATTACTATAAAACTGGAATTATCATGGGTATGCTTGACTGTCAGTACAGTACTTTTTCACAACCTTGTAATTCTCAAGGGCCAGAGAGGTCTTCATGGGTTGGTGCCAAATGTTTAGTGCTGATGAAGCACTGATTTAGTTTTGCTTCTAAAACAAGAATAAGAATTCCCTTTTCAAAAAAAAAAAGAAAAGAAAGAAAGAAAGACAATAACCTAATACTTTTGGAAGACTTCCATGATATGTCAAGATGAAAAAAGGTGATACTTGCTACACTATTTACCGCATACCAGACACAGTTCTTAGTGTCTTGAATTTCTTAACTAATTTAATCCTCACAATAAACCTATAAGGTAGGCACCCTTCTTATCATTCATTCCACTTTTATGCATGAGGAAGATAAGACACTGAAATGTCAGATAATTTGCCTAAGTTTACAGTGGAAGTAATGACCATCCAGATGCAAAAAGAAGCAGTGTGGTTTGAGGACCCTTGTTCTTAAACATCATTCACTCGGCCTCTTGGAGAGTAGCAATCTCCCTGAACTCCCTCCGTGTTTTAATTAGCTTTGTTTTATGCCATCACAACATAGATGTGCTGGTCACATAGTAGTGTCGCAGGAACAGAGGGCGGGGGGAGAGGGGGTTCCTTGACTTCACATAGGAAAGAATTCAAATATGAGCCAATATAGAGTTTATAAAGCATTAGGTTGGTGCAAAAGTAATCACAGTTTTTGCAATTTTTTAACCATTTGAACCACAATTACTTTTGCACCAACCTAATAAAAGTAAGTTTATTTAGCAGAGAGTACGTAAGAAAACAAAGTCCACCCCACGGACAGAGTGGTGGTCTCTAATTGCTAGTGGAAAAGAGACACCCCTCTATCCCCCAGGCTAGGGTTTTCACGTGTTTTCTGCTTCCATGGAAAATTCATTGCTATGGGGGGAAAGGAGGCTAGAGGAAAACTGGTAAGTTTATCTTTAACTTCAGTAAGAAGTAAAGTTTAACTTCTTTAACTTCAGTAAGAAGAGTCGTGGCAGGTTGATTTTGAACTCTTGTAAAGCACAACCTGTGTTTAGTTTGCCATGGTCTTAACTACCACAATGGTCCTAGTGAAATCTCTAATCTTCTGGAGAGATTTCTCTGGGTGATTGATTAACATCTGCCTGAGGCCTGTGTCTGGGAGCATGTAGGCAGCAGGCTTGGATCCCAACCTTTTAGTCCCCTCTGCCTCAAAAATAGTCCTCACGCCCCTTCCCTATATTAGTAGGAACTCAGTATTGAAACACGTGTTCTTTTGAATTTACTCCTGTGTATAGTCTGATCTTCCCCGGTAGACAACAGGCCCCATGAAGGTAGAAGCATGTTGTATTTTCCTTTGGATCCCCTACTGGGTTCACAGTTGTGCTTTACCTGAAGTAGCTTTTTAAACATTTGTTAAATGAAGAATGGGTGAAGTGAATTAATTAGTAAAAAATGAAATGAATTACCATATGATTGAATAAATAAATGGAGGAAAGACTATTTTTTTGGATAAAATGTTCAGTTCAATACTAGAAGACTTCACTAACTTAAGATGTCACTAAAGGCTTCCTTTTAACTCATCATCAAGGAAATGCAAATCAAAACCACAATGAGCTATCACCTCACAACTGTTAGAATGGCTATGATCATAAGAAGAAGAAATACTAAGTATTGACAAGGATGTGGAGAAAAGGGAACCTTGTGAACTCTTGGTGGGAATGTAAATTGGTGCAGTGACTGTGGAAAACACTACAGAGTATTTCTCAAAAAATTAAAACATAGAACTACTATATGACTTAACAATTCCATTTCAGGGTATTTATCAGAAGAAAACAAAAACCCTAGCTTGAAAAGATATATGCATCTTCGTGTCCATTGCAGCATTATTTATAATAGCCAAAATATGGAAACGAGTGTCCAATAGATGGATGGATAAAGAAGACGTAGTATATGTGTATGCGTGCACTGTAATATTAACTATGAAAAAGAGTGAAATCTTGCCATTTGCAAAACCACAGATGGACCTTGAAGGTATTATGTTAAGTGAAAAGAGTCAGATAGTGAAATGTAAATACCATATGAACTCACTTATATGTGGAAGCTAAAAAACAAACAAGAAAAGCAAACTCATAGAAACAGAACAGAATGGTAGATGCCAATGGGAAGGGGGGCCAGCATGTGGGTGAAATCAGTGAAGGGGGTCATGCGGTACAAACTTCCAGTAATAAAATAAATTTGTCTTGGGGATGTAATATGTCATGAAAAAAAAAATGTCTTTTGAGAAAATAGTGTCAGTGATCTTTTTAATTCCTGAGGTGCTTGCACGCGCGTGAGTTTCTTGATGGAACTCGGGATGCTGGATCAGTGCTCAATGTGGTTGTGGCTTCTTCATGACGACTATATTTAGGAGGAGAATTTAGTTAGACTCATTTTCCCCCTGAATTTAAATGTGGATGTCTCCTTTAGGTATTGTAAGTGAGGTTAATGAAACGTTAACTTTCAATCCTATCCTTGGGATCATTTATATGCTAATTATTAAGCAAAGACAGTCTAAGAAACAAATATGCAACTGCACTCAAGGCACTTTTGAAAAACATTGTCCTTATGGTCACTGATATTTCTTAACTCATCTAGAATGACTTCTTTTATCCATTTATTCCCTATGCAGGTTTTCTTAACTGAGATTGCACTGGAAAGAAAATAGGTTGTTTTACCTTCTCCCTCTCTGACTTTATACCATTTAGTTCAGAATACCCCACGTCTTGTATGGCACACTAAAACCGGGGTATCTGATGCTGAAGGTTCTAAGAATCTGTCACATAAATAATATTGAATAAACAAACACTGTAGTTTGAGCCTTTATGATCACAATTGTGTTATGATCACGATTCTGATTATTTTGCTTTTTAGCAGCATTTTTATTTTACTTGTGAAAGGCATAATATCAAACATATTGCATATAGTTCTTGAAAGAGATATGCTGTGGAATCACTGTTATTATTGGTTTTTGTTTTTTGAAATGTATTTTTCTCATTAAGGATGAGAATGTTTAGTTTTATAGCATCTGTGTTAAGAGAGTCACTGAAATGGAGTGATTGAACACAGTCTAGTCTCAGGCACAAACATGACTTCATTCTGGTTAAGAAAGACTTGTCCCATGTGGAATTTTTTGCTTAAAACTTATTTATTTTCATTTTGTTTAATATGCCACGTGAGCAAGAAATTGTTGATTGCAGGACAGAGATGAACTCCTTTGTGAAACCTGCCTGTTTCCTAGTCCAAAAGCTAAAATGGGAGCTTTGTCATTTCTTGTCTACAGCAGTTGGAATATATTTTTTCCTTAAAATGCTGGGCCATTGATAACTTGATAACACAAGCTTCCTCCTATTTATTCATTCACTCAGCAATCCATTACTAAGCAGTGACCACGTGACTGGTTCCAAAGCACAACTCTATTTAATGTGGCTTACCAGCCTAGCCAACGGAGATGAATGGGTGACTTCCTATAGGAAGTGACTCTTGTATCAAATTTTTCCTATCAAAATGCATTTACTATACAATATATTTTATCTAGTTTTGAATAGCTAATGCTTACATAGAAAACATTCAAAAGGTATACATGTACCTTTCAGAAGTCAGCCTTCCTCCCACGCCTGTCTTTTAGCCATTCTTTCTCTTCACTAGATACAAACCCAGGGGCCAGCATGTCAGGTAGGCTGTAGGTAGAAGGATTTGTTTGTAGGACAGCATTCCAGAGCAAGGGGGTAGGGGGAGCAGACTTGAAATGTGAAGACTTGAGGAATTACAGAAACATTTCTCAGAAAATCTGGGGGAGGATGGTGTATTTCGGGGAGAGGAAAGACTAGCTGGGAACATCAGCAAACTAGAGACAGAGAGCTGTATTCTGCTGTTGAAGTTGCAGCGTTTTCTCTTTTATGATATTTTAAACACTCAGCATCACACATGTATTTCATGTTATAGCCATTGAATATAATAAGATTAAACCTACATTTATTGAATGCCTATTAAGTTCTAAGTGAGGGTGTACATATGTATACAGTATATGGACTCTGACTTTCAGGCATTCACTATGTATTGGTTGAATTAAACAAATCAAGTTATAGCATATGTTGGGGATAAATAATTGAAAACAAACTCTCCTCCTAATCTTCGAAACCTCTCCACAATGGAAGAAAAGACAGAACAGAGTTGTGTTATTGAAGAAGCAGTACACCAGACTATATATGTGTCACAGGCAATCTGAAGATATCTCCAAGGCGGAAAGCTCCTCTTTTCTATAGCCAAACACCAGAGCCTGATCATTTAAATTTTTAAATAAGAGTTTTCCTTGTAAGGCCCAATAAATTTCTCTTGAATTTCAGTCAATTACGTAAGTACAATCACATTTATACAACAATTTAGGCCCTTTAGTAATTATTCTTTCTTCCCAAGTGATTGTTCCCAGATGTTAAACACAAAGACACAATGGCCATCATTTAGTATCCAAGTCTTATTATGATGACCCATTGAAAGGTGCAGATTGAAAGTCCAGTGTTTAATGTCTACGGCTCAACTTGTTTTAAGTCTTGAGGACAAACACCTCATCAGCCACCTTTTTTTTTTTTTACACCAATCTAAATCAATAGCCATACTATTATAACAGGCAACTAAATCTACATGAATAACAGACATTCACCTTTGTTCATCTATCAGTATTGGAATTGGAGACAACATCTTAAAGTTAATCAAGTGACATTAGATTTGTCATTTCAGTCTATCTGTAAATACCAAACTTCTGTGTGTCTATTATTAGATTGTGTTTTTTTTCTACCACATCCTCTAATCAAACGAGTGAACAAAGCATTTTTGTGTCATATTTAGGGCTTTAGTACATTGGTGCATATTAGTTGCTTTTACTTTCTTATCAAAAATTACTAATGAAGATAGTCCCATGTTTACTCTATCAATGATCAGATTGTTCAGTTTATAAATCTAGACTCCTTATACTGGGAGTACAATTTAGAGCTGATTGGAAATGAGATTGTGGAAACCATTACTGGAAGTACAGAAAGAAAGCATAATGTAGGGAATGATGTGTTTTTTTGTTTGTTTGTTTGTTTGTTTTGGTAAACTGTGATTCTCAAAGTAGCTAAAACAACCCTCCTCTGAATGGGATAGCAAGGCAGTCTATGAGAACAGAAATACGTTTGCTCAAATATTTCCATTCAGTTGAGTTCAGTGCAGATATCAATAACTCTAGAAAACTTAAATTTCAAATGCTTTGTGGGAACCACAGTTCCTTAGCTCTCCTTAGATAATACTCATAACATAAATACCAGTAATTAATTTACTTGGAATGCAACTTGTCTAAGAAATCCAGCACATACATTAATTTATGCAAATTAAAAGAACCGTCCTCAGGCTGGATTCTTATATACCCATTCCAAATGTGACAGAGATATTAGCCTTTTAAGAGAAAGATCTGGTAACTTTCCTGGCTTCTGATTTTTTCCAACCATATGGTGATTCCATGGGATTTTAGAGCTTGTATTGCCCGTGTTTATCAACAGTAGAATCTTGACTTTAGAGAGGCTGGTTCATCCCTCTAGTATTTCAAAAGAGTAAGAAGCTGGAAGGGAGACTTTTTATAAGGTGGGGCTTGTGGGGTGGGGTTTCTTACCTGACTGTTGTGTGGCCATAGACCTTCGGCTGGTCCACTGAATTCAGGAATTATCGGACATCCCTCCTCATCACCAAAATTGTTGAGGAAATATAGTTAAAAACAAAATATTTACACAACCCAGAAAACCTCTCCACAAAGGGAGAAGACAAAGGAAACAGGTTTATTTTTGAATATGCATTAAACCAGAATGTGATGCACATCACAGGAAGTCTGCTAAGAAATTGAAAAGACAGAAAGGAATCTCACCCTTTTATATAGCCAAGCAGATACAACCCTTCCATACAAGTCCCCGAGATAAACGATATCTAGTCCTCAGTAAGACAACTTGACAACACCATTTGTCACGTGTAGTTTGTCCTAAATTCACTTGGTGATGGGGGTGACCATCTGTATTAGCTAATTGGCTTTAAAGGAAAAATAAGCTCACATCTTTATGGTGTGTGGTAGTTTTGTTACTTGTAGCTAGGCACCCTCAGAAGTTAAGTGCCTACCGTTCCACAGAAACTGAGACATAGGGGTGCTATTTTTCCTGATGAATACATTTCAGAGAGATGTTTCTCAGATGTTTGAGAAAGACCTTGCTGGATCATAAAGTTGGCAACAGGTTTTGTTAGCTTTTAAAAGATTTACAAACCTTTTGAAGAGACAGATGAAGAATTGTACCCTTGAAACCTGTATAATTATACTAACCAATGTCACCCCAATAAATTTAATAATTTTTTTTTTAAAAGAACTTTGAGTTATACATTTTCTAAAGTAAATGCCCCAAGAAAAGGAAGGTGATGGAGGTCGTCTCTTCCCTTATTTTCAACAGGAATAACTAATTTTATTTTTCTATTTGTTTCTTTCCCCTTACATATATATGTATCTTATTGAAGATAGACAAGATAAGCTATAGAAAAAACAAAGTCATTCTTGAGAACCATAAAAGTTACAAAGACATTTGAATTTGGCTTTGAAACATGAGTTGGAGAAAATCATTTGCAGATAGAAATAGAAATGTAGGGCATTCCATTGATTATTGATTGATGAAGGCTATCACTATCTAAGGATCCCACAAGGTTTTGAATAATTATAATTCCATTTGCCTTTCTTAAAGTATTTGAGGTCCATTCTCACAAAATATAGTTAGTTATAAATTACTTACTTATTTATTTTTGTTATTCTTTGTTTGTTTTGGTTAGTGCTCTTTGTACTCATTATTACTCTATCATTCTTCTGGGAATTTTACTTACATTACCTCCAATTCCCAAAATACTCTTCTAATTTAGGAATTACAGCTCATGTGTAGAGGAAAAGAGCAGTTGGTAGTTTTCCAAAGTAATCACAGAAGGAGTGCATTGGAGGAATAAGGATTTCAGTGAAGTTCTGCTTGACTGCAAAACTTGTACTCTTTCTGCTCTTTCATTTCGTCTCACAGATTTTCTATAAAAAATTCTATGTAGAGAAAAATTACATACATGTACATATATGCATACTGTTTTTATGGATGCTATTTTATCCCCTTTGTCCTTGTGTATGTTTGCGATCACATGTTATTTTTAGACGTCACAATACAGAGGAATAAAGTCCTTGTTCACAGTGACAGTTTAATTTAAATTGAAAGTTGAGGTAGTATTGGATTCTCTTTTTTCCCCCCATTATATAACTCTTGAGTGCTAACTGTTCACGCTTTAGCTGGACTGCATGGAACACTGCACATACACTATATCCAGGTTAGAACGAGCAGTGCCCTTCGAACCACTCTGAGCATTGAAGCAGAAGATGGATGGAGATATCATTACTGTCTAATTGAGGAGGAACAACAGAGAGAGAAGCAAAGGATCCCACATGCGGTTGCTGCTTTTCTTTTATCAACATTCTGCCTGTGCCTCCTAAAATCAGGAAGAAGACAGGGATGTCTGATCTCACTACTCTGTTCAATCTTGCATTACTTCTATTCAACATTGTTTTAAATCAGGGAAATTAGGAAATAAAATGGAAAAAGTGGCATCAAGATCAGAAAAGAATAAGTTAAACTATCTCTATTTCTTGGTGATGTAATCTTATATATAAAATAATTCTAGAAATCCACTAAAAAACTACAAGAACCAATAAACCAACTTAACAAGATTATAGGATACAAGATCAATGTACACAATCAATGTTATTTCTATATACTAACCATGGACATTCTGAAAATTAAAATAAGACAATTACACAGACAAGAGTATTAGGTAAATCACTTAATAACATATTTAACAAAAACAGTGTACAATTCATACTCTGAAAACAATAAAACATCATTGAAAGAAACTAAAGAATGGCATGGTTGTCAAAAAATCAATTTACCATAGATGCATAGGCCTATTTCTGGATTCTCTATTCCATTCAGTTAATCTATATATCTATCCTAACACCATGTATTAGTTTGTTAGGGCTGCTATAACAAAATGCCACAAATCGAGTAGCTTAAACAACAGAAATTTGTTGTTTCACAGCTCTGGAGGCTCAAAGTCTGAGATTGGCAGCACCAGGCTTGCCAAAGGCATTTGGATTTTTTCTAGGCCTGTCTCCTAGCTTCTAGTAGTGCTTTGTCTTGTGGAAGTATAATTCCAGTCTTTGAATGGCTTTCTTCCTGTGGGCATATCTGTGACCAAATTTCTCCCTTTTCATAAGGACACCAGTCATGTTGGATTAGGGCCCACCCTAATGACCTCATTTTCACATGATTGCCTCTGTAAGCACTCTGTCTCCCAATAAAGTCACATTCTGAGGTACTGGAGATTAGGACTTCAATGTATCTTTATGGATGGCAGGCAGGCACAAGTCAACTCATAACAGCACTGCAACTGTTTTAATATTGTAACTTTATCGTAGTTTGAAATCAGGTAAGATAATATTTGCAAATGCATCCTTAAAAATTTGCTATTCTAAGTTATTTTCATGAAATAAAGTACAGAATTTGAATAAGCATCCAAGAAAATTGGCGATAAAATTCATATATAAGCATATTGTTCAATATCAGTATATTGGTTGGTAGTAAGTTAATGTTCCACGGACTAATAGTCAGAGTTAAGTGACCAATGCTCCAAAATTTTAATTCAGTTTCTAGTTATATCTAAGTACATACCATCTGTCTGAGGTTCAAGTTTGCTTTCCACTTTGTGCATATCTTTTCTACAGTTTCTTATTTATATCCTGTAAGCACTAGTCCCTCTAATACAATGATACAAATTTTGCTTATATTAAACTTTCATATTACCATAGTTACTGATCATGAAGTGGGAAAAACACAAAACCACTCTAAAACTTTCAAGACATCTAATCATCTGAAATAAAATGATAAATTTAATAGATCAAGATATATACAGGCAAACAAAGATACTAATGTTGGGATTATTCACATGTGTGTTAGAAGAAAAATAGAAATGGACACCCTAATTTTATTATAGCTAACATAAATTTCTAATAATGGAATTAGAAACTGATGCCTACTTTTATAATTTTTACTTATCAGTGGATACATTCTTTTAATATTTACATTTGTGTGTGTACTGGGTTGTTAGTTTTATGGCACTGAAAAATATTAATTTGCCCCACCCTTTTTCTACTCAGCTTGTGAAATTGCTTTCACTTGATATTATTAATATTCCTTTATTCAAAAGAGGGTAACAGTAGGGACAGAGTGCTTTAAGTGATTTCACATAACTTGAAATACCTGTCACCCAAACTGGAAACTATATTTAAAAGAATAAGAGGGTTAAAAATATTAGCTTGGCTTTAAAAATATTTGACTAATTTTTGCTAATTTTTGATCATACAGATGAACCTACTGGCATAATATGTTGATTGCTAATAAAGTCATTTAATATTCTACACATCTGCATATTTATCAGCTCTAAGTGCAGTCTAGCAATCAGCGATAGCCCCATGATAGCTCTCCTGTGGTGCTTGGCGAGATAATGTAATGCCTGATGAGTGGGAAGGCACTCTTGAAGGAAGATGTAGTCAGCTTTCAATTTTGGTACAAAGGAAATGAGGTCACCCTGCTGTCCCAGGCATGGAGTCAGCATGGAGCAGGGAGCCCTCTGAGCAAGGAAAACCTAAGCCAGTGTAATCATTTAAAAGAGATCTGCAACCTTTCCAAAATATTTTCCAGAGATGAAACAGACTGTTATGCCCTCAGTATTAATACATACTTCGCTTTAATTAAAATCCCCTTTTCAGTGAAATAGCCTTGTCATTAAAAAGTGGAAAGTGGAATCCTTGTAGGTGTTGGTGTATGCATAATTAAGCACAGTAATGAATGGCTCTCCCAAAAGGCCAGCGGCTCACAGAACATGCCCAGTGCATGAGGATGCTTTCAAGAGGGTGTGTGTTCCTTGCTGTCATTAACACTACTGAAGTTACACTTACGTGCATATTTTACTATTGATAATGCAGTGTACTATAAGACCATGCTATATTTGCTTCACAATTACTACGTCAAGAGCTAGAAAGCAAAGCAAGCACTTTGGAGAAAGTTGAAAGTACAGTATGATTACATCATAGCCCTAACCATACTTTGTTGTAATTACCGGTCTAATTACTTTCCCTGAGGGTATGAAAAACAGCAACTCTCTCACCTTTCTTTGCTACCAAGATTGAACTTGGTACATTTTTGATAGGTTAAATATGTGTTGAACAAATAATGAATGGATAGTACATTCTAAATTCTTCTTAGATTACTTTCACTTAAAATTAAAGTCAATGTAATAATCTATCGACTATGTATATCTTACAAAAAACCAGCAATACATTGCTGAAAGAAAAAAATAATGCAAAATAACTTTTTGTTTCATGAAATAGTTTGTACTAATTTACTCCCTACATATTTATCAAATGCCTACATTGTGCCTGGTATTTGGGATGTATCAGTGAAAAAAAAAAAAAAATAGACAAAATCATTGGTTCTCCTGGGGAGGGAGAGACAATAAATGTAATTAATGAGTAATGTGTGAGTTAGATTACATTAGAAGATAATCAAGTTTTATGGCAGAAAAGAAGAAAAAAAGTAAAAATAAGGGGAATGAAGGATGCTACTTTAGAAGGAGAGGTGTGTAGCAATTTTTTTGGAGGGGTTGGACTATTTTTTTTAATTAAATGTACTGGGGTGACAATGGTTACTAAAATTACATAGGCTTCAAGTGTACAATTCTATAATATATCATCTATATATCACATTGTGTGCTCACGATCCAGATTCAGTTCTGCTTCCATCACCATATATTTGACCCCCTTTACCCTTTTGTACCATTCCCCCCTTACCCTCTGGTAACCATTCTTTGTTTGTCTTGTTCCTTTGTTGCTTCAGTTTTATATCCCACATAAGAGTGAAGTTGTATGGTTCTCGACTTTTTCTGTCTGATGTATTTCACGTAGCATAATCAAGATCCATCCATGTTGCACAAATGGCAGTATTTCGTTTTTTCTTATGGCAGAGTAGTATTCCATTGTGTATATATACTACATCTTCTTTATAGCGATATTAAATAAGGTGGACCGGGGACATCTCATTGAGAAGGTGACATTTGACCAAAGACCTAGAAAAGGTAAGAAAGTGAGACATACAGGAACTGGAGGAGCAGAGCTCTGAGCCAAATGTGGAACTATTGGAGAATTTTGAGTGAAGGATCTGATTTACATTTTAATAAGATCTCCCTGGCTTCTTTAAGTATTGAGTGTTAAGAACAAGCGTGGAAACAGGTAGACCCACCATAGTAACTTATGTAGTCAGTTACGGAGGTATGTAAAACCATGAGTTGTTGAGAATGACATCAAAATTTTTGCCTGGGCACCTGTAGTGAAAATATAATAATTTCAAAAATTGTATAAAGTACAATGAGCTGGGTAGTGTCTTACATTCCATGTAGTGTTCTATATCAAATGTAGGTGATATATTTACTAAGTAGAAGAAATTCATTTTTAAGAAAATAAATTCTAAATCAGAGTTAAAATGAGGGAGGATCTTGTATTTGGTCTTGATTAAAGCCAGGGTCAGTACTGCAAGTTCATTCATTCACTTTTTATTCAATTAATATTGTTCGACTACCTATTTTATGTCAGGTACTGTTCTAGGCTTTGGTGACATAGTAATCAAAAAAAATTCTTATCTCTGGGAGCTTACTTATGACTGAGGTAGACATACAGTGTACAAAATAAATAAGTAAAGCATTCTAAATGTTATATAGTGCTAAGTACTCAGGAGGAATAAACATAACAGAAGGAGACTATAACGTGACTGGGCAAAATGGGGTTGAAACTTTTAAAAAGGGTGGCCAGGAGAAGCTTCACAGAGAGGTAATTTTTGAGTAAAGATATTCAAGAAATGATGAGGCTAATCATGAGAATACTTGGGGAAGATCATTCCAGCAGAGGAAAAAATAAAATATGAAGCTCTTCTTATTCAGACGACCAGCAGCGCTCTAATATGGTTCTGGAGCCCAGCAGGTACTTACAGCCTGATGAAGGAGCACAGTGAGGAGCACAAAAACCTTTTCAAGTGGACACAAGGCCATCAACGCAATAGAAAGCTAACGTACTTGTTCACAATTACATTCAGGATCTCAACCCTGCATTTGGGGTGAAGGCCTGTATTCTGATCCCATCTACTGGGGCAAAAGAGATTCAATATACTCACAAATTTGGACATGGTTAAATGAAGTATTACGGAGTTTTATAGCTGGAGTGGACACATCCTGTCTTTATCTTTGGGAATGCCTGGATATTTGGTGTTTGACTCTGGGCCAAGATAAGGGCAGTGGTTTGCTGCGATGCTGTGTCAAGTCCAAAACGCCTGCTGGTTACCCCCAATAATTAGTTTCTTTGCTGATGGCTTACAATTAGGCTAACTTGTTTGACAAGCCTGGCTTACCTGTGTGAATAAGGGGATTTAGAAGACCCTGCACAGAAAGCCTCATTCGTGGATGGCTGTCCTGAAACAGATTCCTTGCACAGATCTTGGCAATTCAAGGTGCATGAAGCACATCCTCTGTATATGGCTGGGGCCATGGGGGCTTATGTTATGGAATGCCGCTGGGACTCTGGATGTATACCATCATTCTTTCTCCCCATGGACATATCCTTTGCTTTAAATAAAAGCCATGTATGAGTATATTCTGTGGAGTTACTTCAAATATCCAAACTGGGTAAAACAGTACAGGTGCCTAAGTAAGACAAAGAGCTATCATAACCAAGGTTACAGTACGTGCACCTAGCTGGATCTGGGGAGACGGACGTGCATCCAGCTGTCCCCCCACGTGGAAGCCAGATCACCCTACTCACTCCAGAAGGTCTCCAATTTTTGATGCTATTACAAACCGATCATCTTCATTGTCGGTGGATACATACTGTCATATAAATGTAAATGCTGAAGTTTATAAAAAAGTGAATGGCTATAGTTTTAACAGACATTCAGGGTATTTTTAGCTAATTGATTGTAAAATAAATATAGTGACATATATTCTGGAAAAGCTCCAATTACACCAGAGTGCCTTTTTGTTAAGATTAAAGGAATGGGCTTTCATTTGTTTCGCTCACTGATGAATCTCTAGCCCTTAAGATGGTGGCTAATACATAGAAGGCGTTTCACAAATACATGTAGAAAGGATAAATGAATACAGTGCTGACTTTATATACAGTTCTGTACTTGATCACATATCGTGTCTATTGCTGCATGGATTAGGGCATTTTCATGAGTTCTCAGTGACATATAAAACATCAGGAAGGAGAGATGAGAAAAAGACAAGTGTATCAAGTTTAAAAAGATACATCTGAAATCAACAGAAACAATAACAGTACGTTCCTAAACAAGTCTGGGACTAAGGTAGTAGAATGTTTGACTAACCTGTGAGTAAATCATCATAGAAGCATAAGCCTGCATTTTTAAGATTGCTCTTCTAGACAGTGTCTCACTACATCGTCCCAATAGTTTGAAATAGCTGAACATGTCTATGTGGATTCAAGTAGACATTTATTGATATTTAGGCACCCAGAATGCATTCATCATTCTTTAGAAAAAACACGCGAGTATCAATCTTGGAGAATTACCAATTTTAAAAAAAATTTTTTCACACTGATAAGCCATGTAGAGCTATCAGTGTGAAAAAAAAAATATGGAGAAATGCGATGTTTTCGTCCTTAGCTTCTAAGGTGCTGGAAGTTCTGGATAATGTCCTTTCTGGTGCTGGGGTTTAAAGTTTCTGTGTAATTCTTTAATTCCCCGTAGGTCCTTGAAATAAATAACAACTTTATTTAAAATTGCCAGACTAAGTTTCTTTCATCTACAGCCAAACGATCATATATGTTAGAGGAATGTGGTATGTAAGATACTCTATAAGATGTAGTTTTCCACCTTTAAAAGAAAACTAAATGGGAAGGTATAGCTGATGAGTAAGGGAGAAGTTTTGAGTTTTCAACTGCTTATGAGAATTCATGTCGATTGTGTCATGTCACACAGCATGCTTCAGATAAAATAATTGGAATCAGAGAATTTCTGCCCCTGAGCCCATTTTTTGTTGCTTCTGTTGGAGAGAAAATGTTTTCCTCTACCCTATAAAGGTTCTTTCAGCTAGTCTAACGATCGAATTAATGTCAGATAGATTGAGAGGAGAAAAATCAAATTTAATTTCATACATATGGGAACTCCACATACATGAGAGGTTCGAACACAAAGGTAAAATGAGGAACATAGTCAATCGTGAGCCAGGGAGTGGGGCCTGGGGCTTTGGAGGGGAGGAGGGGAATTCACAGGACGATTAGAAGAGCAGATGTTCAGTAATTAGATGTTTGCCCTGCCATACAGATAGGTCATAAAAAGTGATTTCTGGTAGTAACTCATTAAGGTCAAGGTCCCTGATTTACATTCTTTAGAGGAGAAGTAGAAGTTTCTCTTGGGATTGCAGAGTCTCTGTTGCCTTTAACTCAAAGTAATTCTCATGCCAAAGTGGGCGGGGCCTATTCTGAACCCCTTCACTGCTGTTTCTAGCTCTTTCTCTGTTTTCCCTGAAAGGGTCAAATACAACATCAGCCATCATGGCTTGAACTTTCCTCATTGTCAAATGTTAATTAAAGCACAAGGCTGCTGGCAGACCTTTTCTAAATAAAATTGAACCACTTTAGCTCTTTGTATTCCTGGTATTTCAGGTATCCTGTATCATGATTCCACATCATGATATGATTTTTAATAATGTGTATTTGATCTTTGTCCCCTATTCAGCAGAACTCCTAAAACCCTTGGAATTTTCTAAGTGATAAGAGTGATCAAAATGTTTTGGTATTTATAACAAACCCCTTTCAATAACACTTATGTTAATGAGGTGACTTTTGGAAAGCACCTAAATATGGGGGCTGGTTGTCATGGAAACCAACCTTGTGATTGGAGGTTGAAACTTTCAACTCTATCTCCTCACCCCACCCAGATCTCCAAAGAGGGAAGAGGGGCTGGAGATTGTGTCAACTGCCCATGGCCACTGATTTGATCTATACTGTCTGTGGAATGAAGCCTCCATAACAATCCAAAAGGATAGAATTTGGCGAACTCCCTTTGGGAGACACATGGAGGTGCTGGGAGAGTGCCTTGCTCCTTTCCATACACCTGGGCATCTCTTCCATCTGGCTGTTCCTCAATTAGATCCTTATATATTAAGCGGGTAATTTAGTAAGTAAACTGATTTTCTGAGTCTTGTGAGCTGCTTTGGCAAATTAGTAGAACTTGAGGAGAGGGTCATGGGAATCTCTGATTTATAGCCTGTCAGTCAGAAGGAAGCGCAGGTGACAACCTGGACTTTTGATTGGTATCTGAAGTGAGGGGCCACAGTCTTATGGGACTGAAACCTTAACCTGTGGTATCTGACACTGTCTTCAGGTGGACAGTGTCAGAGTTCAGTTACATTTGTGGGACACTCACTCAGTGTCCACTGAGAAGTGGAGAATTGCTTGGTGAGGGAAAACCCCTCACACATCTGCTGTCAGAGTGTTGTGAATGTGGCAGTAATGTGGAAGTAAAGGAGAGACACACAGAAAGAATGGGTGTTTTCCCACACATTGCACACGGAATTTTTTAACTGAAGGGCTATTATTTGCTGACAACCATTTGAGATTCATTTACATTTTAAATATGTGATTTCCTTAGTTATTAAAATTATTTAATTCAATAATTTTTAAATGATTTCCTATCTTTTCTTCCAAGATTTTGTATTTCCCAATTCTTTCCACAAATTGAAAGTTTGTATAGCATATGTGACCTTGTAAATCAATGCTTTCGACTATAGCACTGTGTTTCTAATTTAGCAAGCATCAAAATTAGTTTGAACAACAATTTCAAAACTTATTTTCTAACTCCCAGGTTTGGGAGTTCAAGTTTCCACAAAAACCAAACAAAATATCGAGCAATTTTCTAATATTTAGAAAATACCTCATCACATTATGAAATTGATCTTTTTAAGCTATGGAACATGAACTTACATATTCGTTTTTTCATTTGATGGCACTCTACTCCACTATTCTTCTAGCTATTAAGGGACTGTCTTTTGAGCAGTTTCTAGAATCAGCCTCACCCCAAACTCCAGAGCACATTCAGATCTGATATTTCATACAGTGATGTTTTTACCTCAGTTGCCTTCAGCACACTGCCCCAGTGTAGACTTGCTGTTAGCTTTCTTTCTCCTGGCCCAAAAGATTGTCCTGAACTAAAAATCGAATAAAAGAAGTCAATTCATAAACCATTTGATTGCTGAAAATTGCTCAAATTCCTAAGTAATTGGTTTGAGCTGGGTCTGCTATTTTCTCTCTTAAGAATATGATTTGGGTAAAATGAAAAGAATCTGAAAGCTGGTGAGGTTTGAGAGAGTCCATGCAGGAAATAACATGATGAGAAATCCAAACTATGAGAACATTGAAAATACAAGTACAGAGATGCTATTACATTGTACAAAGTTCTAGAAACACTTAATAGAGTGGGAGGAATTTAGCTAAATGGATCAGAAGGCTTGCAATAGAGAAAAAGAATAATCAAGCCATATAAAAGCAAAGCCTGTGAATCGTGATTCACAGACTCTAAACAACGGGATCTCGTGCCAGTTATCAGTGTATTGCCTCTTAGCTCCGAGTACACCCTGGATTGCCTGCTCTGCAGTAGTGGAAGTTAGCCCTGTAATATTTTGTCAGCTGGCACAGAATTAAGCTTTGTCAGTGGAGGACTTTGGAAGAGGAATAGGTTTCTTTTTCTTTTTTCTTTTTTAATTTATTGGGGTGACAATTGTTAGCAAAATTACATAGATTTCAGGTGTACAATTGTGTATTACATCATCTATAAATTCCATTGTGTGTTCACCACCCAGAGTCGGTTCTCCTTCCATCACCATATATTTGATCCCCCTTACCCTCATTTACCACTCCCCTCCCCCATTACCTTCTGGTAACCGGTTTCTTCTTCTAATGTGCTCCTCTGACCAGTCTCCTGTGAGGTGTGTGCGCGTGTGTGTGTGTGTGTGTGTGTGTAGTGGCTTTCCCAGCACCAGTCTCCTACAGTGCATACAGGGCAGCTGCTTCCTCAGGCATCTTCACAAGATGATGCTGGTGACACACTCAAATGGCTTTCTGTCAAGGACCAATACATGGTACCTCTCTATGGATGGCTTCCCTGGCAGCTCAGAAGACAGAATTTTGCCGACATAGAACCTCAGCAAACTTCTCCACCATCCACTGATCTACAGGTGCACCTTTTCCAAGGAGGTCTTTATCTAAGCCTGGGGTGGGGTGGGGGACTCCTGCTTGGATGCTCTCTTAGCCCTGGGGTTAGTCGCTGCTCCTTACATTTGCTATTCCTGGGTTTTTTGTTGTTGTTGTTGTTGTGTGTGTTTTTTAATTGTCTCTTTACCTCTTAATAGCCAAAGCCCCATTATTCCAATCCCCAATTAAAATGAACAGTTATTTATATTAAACTTGCTCTATAAATTACTATATGCTTTGCTCTCTGATTGGACTCTGACTGATATAGAAGGCAACAAAATAGCTTCATTGATTGTCCTCCATAAGGCCGACTACAGGATAAAATTTGATTTGTGCAGGAGATTCTTATGTACTTATTGTTACTCTTAAAATTCAAGAAGGTACATATGACACATCTGCTATATGAAACCATATATATACTTATTCACTTCTCTTAAATTAGGGACGGGGGCAGCTAGAAAGTATCAAGGAAGAAATTAGAGGGAGAAAATATGTAACTTCTCACATTGTTTTGTTTTTAAAAAATGATCACACTTCTTCTATTGTCAGTGATTGAGAACTCCCATTTACAACCCAAAGTCTTCAAGCTTCCCTTCTAATTTAACTGGTGTACCTGGTTGATTCTTTCCTAATTTCTCAGTAGTTGCTACCATGTCAAACGTTGGGCCAATGAAGGTCTCTTCTTTCCAAGGTTGAGGCTGGAAATCTGTAACTTTCTGGAGAGTAAACATAAACATCTGCCTTCAAACCCTCCTTGTGGCAAGCTAGGGTTCGCAGTAACTGGTTAGATGATGGTGATGATGGTGTACAGAGGCATTCCGCTAACCTTTGCTGAAACAAAGCCCAAACCAGATCTCTTCTAGTCCCCCAAATATGGGGTATTCTGTGTGTATTCTCCTGCACCAGTATCGTTACTTTTGCAACATCCAAATGGGGATTTGTTTATTCCTATGCACTGGATTTCTTTGTTTGAGATTTGAATTCCGAAATTCTTATGTGTACCTAGATCACTCAGGCTTTTCTACTCTGTCCCTGAGTTTGGGGTGTGAACTTTATTATTTTGTCTCATGCCTGAAGTTTTGCTAGAGTTGCCTTCTTTCCCTCTTAAACTATCAGAGAAAGAGTTAGAAAATCTCTTGGTAGTGGTTATATCTGTTATTATTGTTTCTGCATATTCATTTATGTTCTTCTGTTCTTTCAATCCTAGTCCAGGACAACACGTGACAGACGTCTGGCTTGGTCCTTGTTTAACACATATATCGCTGTTCTGGCTGAACTATTTAGAATCCCATTCAGCAGCCACCTTGCCATAAACACAGTCCATAGCAGTGAAGCAATTGTCTGCAGACATCAGTTAGTATAATTTTGTGTTTAGTAACAACTTCTGGTACTAACATTGCAGGTTCACATTTTATAGTGACCCATTACTGATTATGACATATTCTTACCATAATTCAAAATATCTTTCTCTGGCCCTTGACAATATAATTATTTGGAAAAAGTATCAAGTTAATAATTGCAGCTAGCCTGCACTAACAGTTCTAAAACCTGAATCATCATAAGGTATTTAGTTTGATTGAGGAGTCAGGCAAAATTTTGAATTAATTTAACCAACCCTGGTATTGATGTGTTTGTACTATCTCCATATGATCACAATTTCCAAATAAATTAAGGGTCCTTGGAAGTTGTACATAATAGATAATTTTTACTTTTAACACTTCCAGCAGGATAATTTTAGATGTCCGCAATTTAGTGAATCAGTGTTATACTATACAAAGTTTCAATTTTCTATCTGGTGTCTACAATCTCTGATGGTTGGTTAGCTCCAATTTGCAACACCAAATTCAGAATATTTCTACACTGTCTCTTTGGCTTTCTTATGTTATTCAAGAACCATCTTTTCATGTTATTCAAGAACAATTTTTAGTCAAGGATACTGGTGAATGTAATATCTTTGGTCCCAAAAGTTGGACAGCGGCAAATGAAAATTGTCTTAAGAATTCATTTACCAGTGTATGGTTTTATTACACAGATTATTAGGTTCTGTGTGGATTCACATTGATGGTCAAAATAATTTAAATGGAATTTAATTTGCATTTAGTCTGTCAAGGAATACTAACCATATTCATTACACCAAAACATCCCTCAAAAACTCCTCCCCTTACTGATTTGTATGCCTTCTGTAGTTATTCCAAGCCCCTACCTTGACAAATCTTTAAATTATTTGTTATAGCCTCTTCTGGCTTTTTTTTCTTCTCTTTACTGTTTCCCATAGCTCCTTATTTAGCAACTAGCTAATGTTTCTCCCCTGTACAGGAGTTAGTAGAAATATGTGAATGTTCAAACACTAACATTTTTGCCCTATTGCAAAATCATCCACCTTATTTTAAGAAGCCTGCTTTTTTTTCTTGCTTTTTTTTTTTTTCTTCTTATTGTTGTAAAATCTGGAAACCTGCTTTTTGGTCAGTGTGTGCTATGATCAAAGAATCATATATAAATACCCATCTGAAAAGGAATTTCATGTAAAAAAAGTCAACATCTGAAGTAAATATTTTGTACAATCTATACCATTGAAGTACCTTCCATGAGAAAATCAAATTTTAAATGCATGCTTTTCTTGGTATTCTGCTTTATAAGTCAGAATTTTTATTCATCCGAGAAATGCAATCTAGGCATTCCCACTAATGCAAATATTAAACAGCTAGATTTAGAATGTATTCAAGGTCATAGGGCACTGGTTTTATATTAATTTACAGTTTTCAAGGGGGAAGAAATATAATCCTAACTATAAGATTTCCGTCTCACCTTTGTGCTACTCTTTCGTTTTCTAATGCAATATAATCATAAAATTAAACTAAATTTGTCTAGTCAGAGATTTTTTTGCTATGGACTGTTTGTGTTCTCCCAAATTCATATATTAACACCCTATCTACCCATGTGATAATATTTGGAGGTGAGGCCTTTGGGAAGCAATTCAGTTTAGCCGAAGTCCTGCATGTAGGGACCACATGATGGGATTTGTGTCCTTAAAAGAAGAGGAAGAGACCAGCGCTCACTCACTCTCTTTCTGTCCGCCATGTGAGGACGTGAAGGGATGTAGCGATCTGTAAGTCAGGAAGAGTGCCCTTGTCGGGAGCCTTAATCTCGGACTTAACTCGCCTCCAGGACCGTGAGAAAGAAATGTCCTTTGTTTAAGTCACCCAGTTGACATAAATGAAAGTATTTCGTATTTCGAGTGTTTGTACTATATAATAATTCTACATAGAATGTATAGAAATTAAAAGCATGCGTGACTTTTGACAGTTCTACAGGAGCATGAAACTGTTACATTGGATGTTTACCTTCTCTCCCCATACTTGGCTCTTCTGAGGTAATTAGTCCTGTGGAAAAGACCCTTCCAGAACAGGAAGAGTCTGTGCATACTGTAGTGGTAAAGCGAGATATTCATTGTTGGGTAATGTCAGAAAACATGATTCCCCATCAAGTGAGCTTGCTAACATATTTTTAAAAATCTATTGGGGATATAAGAACAATAATCTTTACGTTTTGGTTTATAGTGAAAGAAATCAGGGAGGGCTAATTTTAATTTAGACTCTTCTGTATTCTTCCAACCATTATGAACATGCTACTGCATATTAGATGATTTTGTGTTTATTTTTTTTTAAGTAACTTTCAATGTGATTGCTATTGCACGGTTAATGATTTGAAACAGAGAGCTTTGTCCCTGTGAAGAAGATGGTAAATTAATGAACCTGATGCAAACAATTTGGTTCTAAAAGTTGATGCTTTAAATTATACCCTCTGGCTACAAGAAGTTAAATATTTTGGAAGAACAAACTTGACCCAAATGCAATCTTAACAATTTGTGAGAAATGAAGTAACCTTGTCCCCCACCACACTTCCTTCCATCTGACAGAATTGATTTGATAAAAATAAAATCTAATTTTTGCCCCAGATTTAAGAGTTTCCAAGTCCCCCAAGTGATTCCCAAAACCCTGATGAAGTTTGCACTTGTCTTTAGACAGAAGAGAACAAAAAAGACAATGTCACAATTTGTGGATAAAACAATATGTTCAGTTCATCAAATTACCCTGTGTTTTTATATCATTTTCTATTTTTGTGATTGTAAAATGGCTATTGAGGTTTTGAAACAATGGTGCTAATAATGGTGTTATTTCCTAACTTGTAGAACAACAAAACTGACAGACTTACGGGTTCACTCTCATCTTTTCATTTCTATTTTTCTTTTGCTCTCTCTCTCTCTCTCTCTCTCTCTCTCCTTTTTTTTCTTTTACTTTACCTATCTGTGAATTCAAATTGTTGTAATCACTGGCCTCATAAATGAAATTAAAAACCCCCAAGAATGATGTGCCATACTTGTCTTTTATAATCTCTAAACAGATGTACACCATTCAGCCACATCCTCGTCTTATTCTTTGTCTTTCCATTTCCTATTGCTCTAAAGATGCTTTCTTACCTGTGCCTTTCACATGCATTGCATTTGTTAAAAAAAAAATTGCAAATCGTACTTCAAGACACTCACATCTCAAACACTTTTAAATGTCCTTCTCTCTCTACTCTATTGACACAGCCTGTCATTGCACTTACACGTTGCATTTTAAGTCTTTTGCATGGCAATACTTGTGATTGCGCTTACCATATTGCAGTATAATTTTTTGAAGTACTTGGCTTCCATAACACGCAGAGCTTCTGAGATTTGGGACCATGCTTAATTCATTCTTGCATTTTCATTTTCTGGGATATAATGTATACAGCAGTCATTCAATTACAATTTCATGCATGAATTCCTCAATGAATGAGTGAATTAATGAATGACTCATCATAGCTATCAGTAGCTCTGACAAAATTATCATGAATGCAGCTTTTTTGCTAATTGTACAAAGATGAATTTTGAATGTTTACATTATGTGGTTCTGAGATTTTCAACTCTGGGTTTCAAGAGTTGTGGAGATTTACAAGATGTGTGTTTGTTCCTCAATCTTAGAGAGTCTGATCTGTTGTTTTGGGGTGGATTCTGGTAAATATATATATATATATATATATATATATATATATATATATATATATATTCCTTTGTTTTAATTTTTACTCATGATTCTAATAAGCAGTCAGGTTGAGAACACAGTGGATCAGTAATTTCCTTTTACTTTTTTTTTTTGAATCTATAATTTCTAAATCAAGTCAGATATTGTAATTGGTTCAATATCGGGAATGCCAGGGTAAAAATAAAAGTACATGAATATGTGCTTCACTTGATGCTTAGAATACATTTTGATTAACTGTAGAGTGCCAGTTTGACAATTATGCTTACTACTTGCTTTGCGTGTAGTTTTATTCTAGTTTAATTATACCTGCAAAACTTAGTCTCAGACAGAATTTAGGACATTTGCCAACATTGAGGGTGTTATTAACTACCACCCTGACCTTGAAAACTAGCTAATAATGGACAAAATGACTAGTGCATATGATGGGGATGGAGTCTACAACTGCAAATAAATTCTGCTTTGATGTCTGTGCTACAGTATCTATATTGTGATTTAGTGAAGTTTTGATATCTTCAGCTCAAGCAAAGCTTCACTTGACTAGGGAGTATTGCTGTGATTTGATTAATCTAGTGACAGTTTGTGGTTTCACTTTTCGAGGAGGACAGTAAAATAAGATTTAGTTGTAATGATATGTACAATAGAGAGTTTCATAAAAAACCTTATCTCATAAAATGCCTGAATAACTTTCCAAGTGGTGAGAAAGAAGAAAAAACTCAGAATTTATGACAAAAATAATAAAGGAGGTTCTGCTATTGAAGGGCTGCCTATACTGCTGGAACTCCAAAAGCACACATTAAAGTGAAACAATCTTGATGAAGCTGCCTATCTAATATTAACCATGATTTGTGGAATAGCATCCATACAGATCTGAGTTTCCCAACATCATTGTAGATATGATTATAGGCCTCTGTGTCTTGGTTCTAAATCATTATGGATAGTCCCTGGACAATTCACAGAACATTATTGTACACATCAAGTTTTTATGACTTTTATCTATATGTTAGCACTTAAAACGCTATACTCAAATGTCAAGTGTGTATGTTAAAACCAAGATCTAATAATTAACATAAATATTATTGATAACTATAAATACTATGATAAATAACATATTAATCAATGTGAATGTGCCATAGAGTTTCTCAACCTTTTCATAACTGGCTCCTGGATTAAATGAAATGTAATTGTGGGTAGTGTGAATGATCAGAATAGAAAAAAAAAGTTATTTTTGCATTTTGTGCAAGATGATGACAGTTGCAGTGGTGGAACATCCCCCTATCAAATTATTAGTGGTTTTTTATTTGCACATAGCAATGCGCACAAGCATTGTGCTCATTCTCAGTTTGTGAAGCCGCAGGGGAGAAGCTGTTTATAATTGGTAAGCGCTGATTACACGGAGGTCAGGAGAGGAGGCCATGACATCAGACTCTCCCTCCCAATTACCCACTTTAACCTCCTCTCAGGCACTACCGACTGATTTAGGACAATCACAGGAGCAAACACGCTCTACCACTGTTAAAGAAGTAAGAGGGAAAGTTGAATGCAGAAGAATCAATGTTTGTATGTTGCAACCAGCTTCCCCCGTTGATGCTTTGCTATTGTTGCAAGAATTGTATAGTGTGGATTGTGTGGGTTAGAAGTGAATTGTGTTGTGAGGTTTTCATATTTTATTTTTTTGTATTTTTCCTTTATTTACAGTATGCTTCTGTTGTATATCTTATTAACCCACCCCACCCCGCTTTCTTTAACAAAGATGTCTGAGAGTTGAGTGTGGTCGGTTTTGCAGCTGACATGTGAAAGAAAAAGTGTCCTGGGTTTAAGGCCATTAGCAGTTATGAAAATGTTGGCAATGAACAATTATAGTCTTCTGAGTCATCTCATAAGTATAACAAGGGACATGCACAGTCACAAAAGCCTGCCATCGCCATGACGTTTCCTACCCACGGGCCAATAATCCAGGTTTCCTATCCCACTGTGTTAACTGTGGCAAATGACCTAAAAGTGAAGGGAGAGCTCCAGCAACACTGAAACTGTACCATATGACACGTCACAACCTTTGACCCATAAAGGTGCTGGTTATTTTAAATGGATATTAGAATCACAAAACAAACTAAAGTTTTCATTTTAAAAAGTCACTTTAGTGAAACGTCTCAGGAAACAAGTTAATTAGTAGCCAACCATATTGTCCAGAGAAGGAAAAGTGACGCAGTCGGTAAGAACCCAATAATGCCAGCATGTAAAATTATAGTGATTAAAATGCCAGGACAAGATACGGTATGAGAATCTGGAAGGGTTCCACTTTTGAACAGTATAATAGACATACTGATATCATGCCACATCATTCTAAAGTTTTATGTAGTAATCTGAAAACACAACAGCTCCTTTACCAGGATGAGTCCTGAGATTTCCCCAGTACATGTCATGCTGTCGTCTTTGTAAGATTGTGAATGATGGTGAGATTCGAGATTTTTTTTCTACTACAAAGAACAGACTGAAACAAGCAAAGGCCAAGATGCTTTTAGTGTTTTTCCTCTCATCTGCAAACAAAGAGTCTGTTTTTAAAGGGACTGTGTTGACATCCATGCTGATGGTACCCTATCAATGCTCGGTTCCAAGAAAGGTTTTATATCTCTTTAAATAAAAGAAAATTCTGATGTGGTCACGGCAGTTCTTTCTTCATGGTGAAATGCTAGTGATAAAAGCTCTTGGTGGTGCAATTTTTTAAAAAGAATTCTGAATGATGCTACGAAATTACTTTATTAAACAAAGACCATTTTACTTGAGAATAGTTTTAAGATGGGTGTACTCCTGGTGAAAGCGGATACATTGGCTGCACTCAGAAATCTGGTGGCTTAGTAGATGAATGGTGTGACTCAGCAGGGTGTTTCAGCAGATAGGTGAGTTGGAGGAAAGAGTGCTCTAAGGAAAATAAAAGACATGATTCAGTGGAGGATTTCCAGATGAAGTGTGGCTGCCGAAACTGTCTGCTTAGCAGATGTGTTTCCACACATGGACCGATTTAACAGGTCTTTGGGAAGTCTTGCAGAAAATGTAGAAGGAAACAGAATCTTTTAGAAAATCAGCTGCAAAAGGAAGTTAAAGTGTTTCCACTCCTGCTTGGAGTTGAGAATGTGAAAGGGAATCAGCAAGTCTCAGGTGTTGTGGAAAACCACCTGGAAGGGCTGTGGGAGATAATTGAAGAGGGGGTGTCCTCCCTGGGAATTCTGGGTATGAATAGGTGAACGGACGCTGTTTTGAATCTTCTGCTCAGACTGAGAATTAGACACTGAGACAACAGGAAGAAGTTTGTGATCTGCAGTGCAATCATAATGTGAAGATAGGATTGCCATCTGCCCCTGAACAGGTTCTGGAATTCTGTGAAAGAAGGGTGTTGGACACTCACAGGAACGCAATGAATATTTTACTGTAGTTTTCAACATCTTACATATGGCAACAGTCATTTTATTGTTTAATAAGTATCAAAAGCAAGGGAAGAAACAACCTTATTTCAGTTCTCTGTACTTCAGTTCTACCTACAATTGAATATTTGTGGGGAAAAAAAAAAAACAAGAGCAGGTTTCATAATAAAAAAAGATACATTTCATTTAAAAATAATATTTTTATGCATATAGAGGCCTATAAAAGAAATCAAGAAACCAACTTATATGCATAATAATTTTGTAGTTTCTAGGATTATATTTGAAATTGATCATGTTGTTTAGTAAGAAAACAGTTTTTCAAAGTCTTATGTAAAGTTGTCTTAGGGAATATTTATATTGATATTGCCTTTTTTGTAGTTTTACTACTTAACATGTCAATAAAATTTCATGTTGTAAATAAAATTGATTAAAATAAGTTCCAGCCTATATTTAAGTGAAACCTACCAAGCCTGTGTTTAGAAAAATAGAAATCTTATTTTGGCTTAAGTGATATATATTATATTTACATAATGAGTTTTTAAATTTAGAAAAAGAAGAAAAGTAGTTTCAAGAAAGTAAGTCAAGTTTAATTATCTTTTTTCTTTTTTATAAAGGTTGGTACATTTTTCATATTTTAGTTTTAAATAAAGATAAAAAACCACCTAGCTCATGCCATATATCACACATCACATATCATGTACCATATACCACATCATTAAAATCGTATAAAATAGAAATTTGTGATAATATTTTAAGACCTACTTGGATAAGGGATATTTGTATGTGTGTTTTTTAAGTGAATTCTAGTAGGAAATTAAAAGGAAAAAACTGAAGTTTACTAGAAATTTGTACTTCTTAATCTCTTCCTCTTTTTCACCCATCCCCCCAACCTTCCTTTCATTTGGAAACCATTGAAATGTTCTCTGTATCTATGAATTTGTTTGTTTTGTTCGTTCATTTATTTTGTTACTTAGATTCCACATATAAGTGAAATCATATGGCACTTGTCTTTTGCTGTCTGACTTACTCCACTCAGTGCTGTACCCTCTAGGTCCGCCCATGTTGCTGCAGATGACGAGATTTCATTTTTATGGCTGAGTAATACCCCATTGTATGTACCTCCTCTTTATCCATTCGTCCATTGATGGATACCCAGGATGCTTCCATATCTTGGCTACTGTAAATAATGCTGCAATGAACATATGGATACACATGTCCCTTCAGAGTAGTGTTTTGGGTTTCTTCGGATAAATACTAGAAATGGGATTATTGGGTCCCTGTTTTATAGCCTTTGTTTTAAAGTTTATTTTGCTTGATGCATGTATTGCTACCCCAGCTTTTTTTTTCTTTTCCATTTTCATGAAGCATCCTTTCCTATCCCTTTACTGAATTTCACTGTCTGTATGTGTTTGATCTGAAGTGAGTCTCTTGTAGGCAGCAGATATAATGGCCTTCTTTTCTTATCCATTCAGTCACCCTGTGTCTTTTGATTGGAGCATTTAATTCATTTACATTTAAAGCAATTGTTGATAGATACATAGTTATTGCCATTTAATTATTCATATTTTTCATCTTTTTTCCTTCTTCTTTAAGAAGTCCCTTTAACATTTCTTATAATACTGATTTGGTGGTGATAAACTGCTTTAGCTTTTTGTTGTCTGGGAAACTCTTTATCTGTCCTACATTTATAAATGATAGCTTTGCTGTGTAGAATAATCTTGACTTTTCATCGTTTTCAGTATTTTATGCCATTTCCTTCTGGCCTGCAAAGTTTCTGTTGAGAAATCAGCTGACAGTCTTATGTGAGCCCCCTCTGTAGGTAACTAACTTCTTTTCTCTTTCTGCTTTTAAGATTCTGTCTTTGTCTTTAACCTTTGGCATTTTAGTTATGATGAGTCTTGGTGTTGGCCTCTTTGGGTTCATCTTGCTTGGGACTCTCTGTGCTTCCTGGGCTTAAATATCCATTTCCTCCACCAGGTTAGGGAAGTTTTACATTATTATTTTTTGCAAATAGGTTTTCAATTCCTTGCTCTCTCTCTATTCTCCTTCTGGTACCCCTATGATGTGAATGTTGGCATGCTTGATGTTATCCCAGAGGCCCCTTAAACTATCCTCATTTTTTTGGATTCTTTTTTCTTTTTGCTGTTGTGATTGGGTGTTTTCTATTACCTTATGTTCCAAATCACTAATTTGATCCTCAGTTTCATCTAATCCCTTTATTCCCTCTAATGCATTCTTCATTTCAGTTATTGTATTCTTCATTTCTCACTGGTTATATTTTTTTTCTATTTTCTATTTTCATTTTGATGTTTTCTATCTCTTTGTTGAAGTTCTCCCTGAGATCATTCCCTGAGATTATTAGAAAAGAGTTTTTTAAGATGAAATCCAGAAAAGAGCAAAAAATAGATAGACGGGAATTCTTGTGCTTCCTCCACAAATCATGGGATCAATGAAAGAATAAAGCATAAATTTCAGGAAGCTTAAAGAGTTAATTCAAGGTCACAATGATGCACTTCTACTTAGTGTCAGTGTAACTGCAATAGTAATTACATGAATAGCTGCAAAGAAAAGAGAAAGAAAGGAAGGAAGGAGAAAGGGAGGGAAGGAAGGAAAGTGGGGTGGAAGGGAAGAAAGACTGAATTAAATTAAAATAAATAGATCCCTTGAATTCTCCAGTTTGACTCAGTCCCTTTTCTGGCTCTCCATGAGAGAGATCTGGCAATGAACATACTCTTACTGACATTTGCCTCTTTCACCTCTCCTCTTATAACTTTTACTTGGAGTAATAAAAATAGACAGTCTGTATTATACACACAGGCAGCTTGTCCACATATGTTTATGCTATTGGCCTTTGTTTCTTCTTTACATATATCAGTAGGAGAAAATAAAACAGGCTCTAGGTAGGTATGTAGTGAAAGGTGTGTGCTGACTCCACTAACTGCAAATCCTCACGGCTCCTTTTCCAGTGTTTCTCAATAGGCATTATTGACATTTGGGGCTGGACGATGCTATCTTATGCATTGTTGTAATGAATAATCCAGAATATTTAACCAATATTAAGATAACAATGCCCCTGTGTATTGACAAAGCTTCTTGATAAGAAGTGCTGCTTTGAAGTTAATAATATTGTTATCAAAAAGCCAGAATTTACCCCAATTCACTTTCCAGTATTCATCCATCATGTGTCTTTTACTTTCGATATGTAAACACCTTTATAAAGCCATTTTTAAACATTTTCTAGCTTGTGTTTTATCCAATTTATGCACTTATCACTCTCTATTTAAAGTAATATTTTCTCATGCTTATCCTAACTGTACTTGTTTAACAGCTACAATAATATAATAGGGATTTGTTTACTTCTTTGCAGTTCCAAAGTGATTTCATCTCATTTTCTCATTTAATCCTCATTACAACCTGTGAGATAAGAACTTTTAATCTCTATTTAATAGATAAAAACGTGCTTTTAAATTTCAGTTAATTGACAGAAATCTTACTGGTATTAAGTTGTAGAAGCAGAATTGGAAACCAAATCCTACCCTTTAGTGAAGCGTTTCACTGCAAGTGTTACACCGATTCAAATATTTCAATAGCATAAAATTTAGTTGTTGATTTATATAACATTTACATTTTATTATCTACTTAAATGTTGAATTGTAGCAACTGCTGCCATACTCTGAAATGCAGGCCACAAAATATCACCGTTATCATCCGAAACAGTTTAGACATGTCACTTCAACCTTGATTTTCACTTTCTTCCCCTGATAAATAATTTGGGCTTATTCCAAAAGTGGCTAACATTTAAACATATCCATTTGTTGCTGAATACTGATATTATCTGATGCATTTCATCTGAAAACTGACAGATAAAACAAGGGGAGCAAATGAACTGTATCTACTGCTATGCAATACTCTCTACTTTCGAAAACATACTCTTTGAATTAACCAGTTAACATTTTTCTGTGATAAGTATTAGTCTAATGGAAGCTATTGTCTATGTGCAATGTGAAGAAAGGAGCAGGAAATCTTCCATTCTAAAGGGAATGGTATTTCAGCACCTCCCAAGGCAGATTGTTATAATGCCACTTTATTGTGTTGGTTTGACAAACTCTGAAGTCCTGCAATGCCTGATCTATAACCAATTAAGATGTAAATATACACATAACAGGTATTTCCTTAGGCCACCAACATAGAGGTACAGTTAAGGGGCAAATTAATAGCTTAGCAATTATGCTGCACCTAATCACCCAAGTCCCTCCTTTCACCGTTGAAAAGTAGAAGGAGCTGCTATTCTGCCTAATTTTGGTATGTCCTGCCTACACCCTTCTCCCCATAGTCCCTGCAGGTATTTCTGTTTATAAGCAGCTGCACTGATTCTTGGTTGCCTGCTAATGCCACTCTGAGAACTGACATACTTCCCACACAATCTGTGCATCCATTGCTAATTGCATTGCTCCCATCTCTGTACTCAAGGAGAACATTGACCAGAGAGCCTCTTTCAACTCTGGCCTGGGACCATGGCACTAGGAAAAAAAAAAAAACATAAGAATCCAGTGCAAACATTTTTCCTAGGCTAAACCGGGGACCTTACTACCACAAAAGGGCTATTTCTTTGCTATGTGTTCCTCGCGGTCACTGAGCCCATTCGTTACTCACTGATTTAGGGTCATCTGGGCCCTTTCATGGCAGAGGGTCCTCATGGGACTATTACCATTTCCTTGTGCCAGACACTAATGCGCTTCACAGTTTTCTGTTTCTTCTCCATTCTGTTACCAAACAGCATGATCTAGGTGCAGCACGGGGTCAAAGACTCTGCTTCCTGCATTGGAGTTTGTTTTTTGAAATACCTTGTCAACGAATTGCTTTGTCTGGGACTTAACCTCTGAGTGACTCCTGAGAACTTATTCCATTCCATTTATTTTTGTGCGAGTGAATGAAAACCATTTTTCACCCTCACTTTATTTTCAAGATTGTGTGTGTGTGTGTGTGTGTGTGTGTGTGTGTGTGTTTAGGTATTGTGCTACATGAAAGATTTTATTACAGAAAATCAACAGTGGACTTTTAACACAGGATTTCGAACTATATTTAGTTCTATTAGAATTAGTTTTCTTCTTCCTTTGAAAAATATAGAAACTTTATTTACTTATTTTAATGTTCCCTACTGGAATTTAACTACTTGTGTACATGTGCTTTTCCAGACATAATGATCTTTATTGGAAGTGGGAATGCGAGGCGAGGTAAAGGGATGGGTACAGTGGACACAGAGCCCATTTTTCCTTCTGACTCTCCAATATAGCAATGGAGAAAATGAATGGAGTAAAAATTATTTGAAATTATTATCAACAGCATATATATACACATGCCAAATAAATATACTGCAGGAGGGCAGATAGGTGAAGCTAGAGCCTTAAGGGTGGTGGTGAAGCCACCTGCAAAGAAAGGCATGTGAGCAGAAAGGAAGACATTAATTTAACTTAGAGGAAAGTATTTGGATTTGGTTGGAGCCAGGAAAATGCTGGCTTTAGCATTTTCTGTAACCTGTAATTAGGGAACAGGATGAGACAGTGGGTTTAGGCAAAAGAGATGAAAAAGGGCCTTTGTAAATTTAAATGAGATGGATACAAAGAGGGAGACTTTGGAGTAAATTAAGTATTGAATGAGTTTTTTGAGAAAAACAAATAACTTAGTCTATGTGTAATGCGCATTGAGTATGGATACAGTAGTGTCTGGAAAAAGGAAGGCTATGATTGCGGTAAATGAGGTATGAGGGTGAGAGCTGTGGAAACGGAAAGGGTATGTGGATATAAAATCTTTCAGAGAAACAAATAGCAAAACTTAAGACATGAAATGAAGATAGCTTTTGAGAATCAGTGAGTCTCCAAATTGAAAGCAAAATGTTATGTATGTGTGTATATATTCATATATATATATGGGATTTTTAGGATATTCTCAAAGGGATTCATGCTTTTATTATCGAATGGAAGAGTAATGAAGGAGCCAAAGTCAAAGAAGGAAAAACTGGAGAAAGCTGGTATCACTGAAAGTGATGGCAAAATATGGGAAATGTTTAATTAGGAGCGAAGTAATTGAGTTTATCTTTAACATGTTACATTTCATTAAGTCCTTTGGCAAACTAAAGCTAACAAAAAGAAAATAATTGGGGGGAGGGAATTCTGAGAATATGTGGCTGAAAATTTGGTAATAAAATAGGTACATTATTTTAGTTATTTTTGAATATGGAAACCTTTAATATTTCAATTTAGTCACATTGACAGTAGCACTATAAATATTCCTTTCTCTATCATGAGCTTTTATATTCTACCCACTTAAATGATCTTTTTAAACAAAGCATTGCATATGGGATTTATTTTTATGAATACATAGCATTGAGTAACTAGCAATGAAATTTTAGTATAAGTAGGAAGATAATGGAGTAGAGAAAATTGAACCTAGGACAATTAAGCAAATTGTAATTATCAGGGACGAGATGGTAACTGACCATTTCAAGAGAGACTCAGAAGCTGACCACTCTTTGGTTGATGCATCAAATTACAGGTTCAGAAAAAGTAATTTATCAATTTAATAACTTCAGATTCAAAGACCCCAATTACTAAACTGAATGCTAATTAACTACTGTACCTAAAACACACTTGGCATGATAACTGAAAAGACTTTTATAAAGTGGATAAATGTGAAAGAAAAAAAATTATTTCAGAGATCAATTTGTAAGTCAAAAGTAATTAGGTGGATGAGTTGGACAGAATTCTAAGATTTTGCCAAAGGTTTCCTGCTCTCTTTGATGTATATGTCTTGTGTAATCCCCCAGCTGAACATGGTAGGTTTTCCTCAGGATTAGCTATGTTATATGGAATAGTTGATACTAATATAGGGAGATTTTTATGTGTAGGCCTGATCTAATTATATCAGCCTTTCAAAGGAAACTTTTTCTCAGGGTAGTTGTGGAAGAGCCAAAGATTTGAACCACCAGTAAGATTCATTGAGCCTTACTGGCTTGCAGATGAAGAGGGCCATGAGAAAAACAGCAGAGAATGGCTTCTAGGAGCTGAGAATGATTCCAGCCTGAGTCAGCAAGAAAATGGGATGTGAATTGTATACCCCCAAATAAATGAATTCTGTCAACATGAAGAATGATATGTGAAGCAGGTACTACCTGGGAGACCCCAGAGGAAAATCCAGCCTGGCCAACACCCTGATTTTGATTTCAGCCATGTGTTATCCTGAGCAGAATAGTGAACTAGACTTCTGACTACAGAAATGAGTTGCTAAAAAACAAGACCCAAAACAGGCCCAAAATAGAGTTGCTTATGCTAAGCCCCACATCACCAAACTGAGATTTAACTTAATTACAGTTTTGGCTCTCCCAAAAATTGAATCTTAAAACAATCAATCAGAAATCACCTGAATAGCACTAGTTAGATAATATTCCTGAGAGACCTACCAGTCCCTACAGGAAAAAAACCAATAACCAACCTGCTTTTTTGCCTAGTCTTGCTTCTTTGTTCCTTCTCCTTTCTGCTTATAAAAGTTGTTTCATTTTGTACAGCATCTCAGAGCTCTTTTCTTCTGCTAGATTGGATACTGCCCAATTCGAATCCATATTTGTTCAAACTTAAAATTTTTGATATCCCTCAGTTTATCTTTTAACAGAAAATGGGTGTTGTTTTATCAGCTGCAAAATTTGTGGTGATAAAGTAGACATGGGATCCCGATAAAAGGTTTCTGTATTTTAAGTGTTAATGTTTTCTTATTCAATGACTGTTTGCAGATTTAAGTGACAAGACAAACATCAGTTTCTTACCCCATCCCCAACTTTTGGAAAGCACCTCGAGTTTTCTTTTGGAAACTGCCTTTCCTTACCATTTAAAGATACTTGAATTTGCATGGAATTAATCACACCCCAGTTCCAGGGGTGGAGGCATAGTGAATATAATAGATATTAATCTTATCCAATGCAGTTATTTCAGATTCATGCACATGTCATTTGTGGATCTCAGGGCAATCATCAGGACTTTTCCTGAAAGTCTTTGGAAACAAATGACCCTTTTTTAGCTAGAGTGCACAAGAAAGCTTATAGCCTTAGGGTTGGTTCATGATCTTTTTGATAACAGGAGGAAAGATCTTGCTTAGTGAGACTAACCGCAAGGAAGTAAAACCAGGAAGTAGAGGGAGTAAATGGAGATTAAGGGAAATTATTTGAATCACAGACAAATCCTTGCCAAGATCACCACTAGGCAATTGCATGAGCTGATAATTCCCTTTTATTATTTAGGTCTGTTTGACTTTTTCATTCTGCTGTTTACAACCCAAATCCACGTATAATAGTCAATGACCTTCACTCTGAGACTTTCTCTATGGAAACTCTGAAGGCGAATACTCCGGAACTGGATGGAATGCATTCTCCCATCAACTTTCTGTAAAGCGACACTCACTGATTTTTTCCTGTTCATTTCTTCTTTCTTGGTTTCAATAACCAAATGCTTCTGTCATTTCAGCATTACCTCATCTTAAAACTGACAATATGGGTTTATTTTTTAGTAAAAGCATTTTAGATTGCTTTCTTCCTAATGAGTCAAGGAGAGACATTTGATCATCAATATATTTTAAAAGTGTGTCTTAAAAGGGACACTGGAAAGATCCCCCTGGATGACCAATCTCTTTCATTTATATTTTACCATTTTAATCTCAGATAAAAAAATAAAATAAAATCCATTATATGGCAAATGATTTGCAAAATCTCAGTGGACCATTGTCTCCTAGACAGTATTGCAACTAGTATTAGTTTGAAAAGAAAGGAACAATCTAAGTGCAGAGACAGTTATATAATTACTTGAATTTGCAGTGTATCCCTTTATTATCAACTGGGAATGAGGAAAATCTCCAAATAAACATAACGTGCTCCCATATTCTGATTTATTGTTTTTCATACAATTATTTTTTTCCTTTGAACTTGTCTTCCTATTTCCTTTTTCACCTGTTTTTTAGATAATGCTAGAGAGACTTGCAAAACCTTTGCCCCTCACTGCCACCTAAACAATAAGCTCACAAAAAACAGTAAGCTTTTGTGGGCAAGGAAGAAACTTTCCTCTACCTTTCTAGGTTCTTTTGGCTAGTCTAATAATTAAATTGACATGAGTCAGATTAAGAAGAGGAAATAACCAAATGTAATACCTACATACAATGGGGACGCCGCATATACGAGAGGTTCAAAGGCAAAGGTAAAACGAGCCCTTCCGAGTAGTTTGATGAAATCTCGTGCCATTCTAGTCTGTCCTGCACAGGATGTGAGGGATCTGTTTGTCCAGCGTCCCCACGCTGTAGAGGCTCCCCTCTCAGTAATCACCAAGTAGCCATCTTGGGTACAAGATTGACTGTCACAGTATTGATGCTTGTGTTCAACCTTATTTTACTTAACTGTGGTCCCAAAGTGCAAGAGTACTGATGCTGGCAATTCCCATATACCAAAGGGAAGCTACAAAGTGCTTTCTTTAAGGGAAAATGTGAGTACAGTACAGTGAGAGTTTTTGAGAGCAAGAGAGAGAACACATTGACATAAATTTTATTACAGTATATTGTTATAATTGTTCTACTTTATTATTAGTTATCTCTTACTGTGCCTAATTTATAAATTAAACTTTATCATAAGTATGTATATATAGGAAAAACAAAACAAAACAAAAAATGGTATATATAGGGTTTGGACTATCTGCAGTATCGGACATCCATTGGAAGTCTTGGAGTATATTTCCTGTAGATAAGGGGGCACTCCTGTACTATGAACTTAAAATAACGGGAATAAATTTTGTTTAAAAACATAAAACTTGAACAGAGTTTTTAGCTTCTTCACATGCCTGAAAATTTCCAGCTAAACTAATTACAAGGAAACATTTATTAGTATTTACTACATTTAATGATTTATTACATTTTTGTGATTACTCAAAATTAGTAGCATCAATCAACTAAGTTCACAAGGTCACAAGGGTTCTGTATTGAACATATGGTTAAGCCTGGTCTCTGCTTACTGTTTTTTGTGTGCTTTGTTTAATATATATATCTGGAAAAAAATTGCTGAAGGCATCAAATCAAATTATCTTATTTTTACGTTCTACTGGTAAACCCAAAGCCATATAATATGGTTATCTTTTTTTCCTGGATTTGTTATGTTAATCCTTTTAATTAAAACTTAAAGCTGCAATATGTTGGCATTTAAAAACCTGTTGAGGGAATCAAAGCCAAATAACTTACCGAGAACAGAGGATACTTTTTCCCACCAGGCCAGTTTCATCATCTTAACCTCAGCTTTAAGAGGCATAGGCAGTTGAAGGGGTTAGCAGTCCCCTCCCTCTAGGAGGACAAGCTGCAGAGGCAGGGACTGGCCTTCTGGGGGAGCTCTCTAGTTAATAATGCTTCTTTCTGACACTGGGAGATAAAGCCCAGGTTGGGTTTCCTTTCTCTATGACACACACACACTGGGGTACTTGGACAAGAACATGATCTCATTTTTAGCTAATGTACATAGATTGTTTTTTATTTGCTCAGCTCAGAGTAAAAAAGAAGCATCCCCAATAGGAAAAAAAAAATTCTGTACACACACACACAATTATGGACTGAATTATGTCCCCCCACAAATTCATATGTTGAAACCTTAACACCCAAAGTGATGATGTGTGAAGATGGAGCCTTTGGGGGTAATAAAGACATGGGTAAATGCAAAAGAATAATGGTAACGTTCCAGTATGTTCAGGTAGTTTCAGATCTATCAAGGTGTATTGAGGGTAGGGATGTAGGGTGGTGAAGCACTAAAAATAAAATTATGTAGTGGGTAAAGAACAAATCATGCTTCTTAAAGATCAGGACTTCTCAGTAACTTTGATGACACTAAACTTAATTTTTGAAACCCACTCTATATTGTGTGATAAATATTAAAATACCCTTATATGATATAATTTTATATAAAATTATATCACACTTGTGTTGAGTTACTATTGATTCATTGATATATCACTTTCACATCTATAAAGATTAATATAATATTTACTAAAGTTAATTCTGTTCATTTTCAAATATTTTTTATAAAATGTTGACAAGCTTAAGAAACCTTAGCCATTATGGATAGCCAGTAAATAAAATTACTCTGATATGCGACAGATATTCATGAAAGTATTTTTAACAGGTACATGCGATATTTAGCTTTATGTTTCAGATAAGTCAATTTGGAGGAATAGATGCAAATAGGCTTAAAGGGGACAAGAATAAGTGTCATATAGTTACCTCTTGAAACTATCATTGTGTGTCATGTGATTTTTACCCCAGATTTTATAGCACTTGGGGAATTCCACTTATGGTTGTATTGGAGTAGATAATAGTAGGTCAACACTCTCACTAAGGCCAATTATAAATCCAAAATAAACATGAAAATACATTATGTTTAAAGGCATTGGAGAATTGCCAAATCTTGAGGAACCAGAATCATAGACAAACTTATGAAACGAGTTTAACCCTCTCCCTTATTTAAGCTATTAAGAGATGGAGATGGCAATGCCTAGAAAGTGCTGAAAAGCATTGCAAAATTTAGTAGTCCCAGAATCCTGGGGAGCTAAAACAAACAAACAAAAAAAAAAAACCTCAACTCTACCAAGAGAAGGGACACTATAAATATTCCAGGGTCTAGCTGGGATCCTAGGAATGGGTATAAGCAAGATGTGGACCAAAGATCACAGTAGAGGTTTATAGAACTTTGAATCATTTCAGACCCGAGTTAGATTGTAGCTACGTGGAATAGAATAGGATGAATCTTTTCCTGAGATGACAATATCATCTATCAACCTCAGTATTTTTTCTTTTTTATAAAATGCCTACTAGTCATTTGAAAATTATCAGATATAAAAAGGAAGAGAAACAGGCAATATATCAAAGGCGACTCTGATAATGGAGTGACTAGACTTCGGCATTAAAACGACTATGAATAATGTTCCAGAAAATAGATAACAGGATGTAGAATTTCATCAGAAAACTGGCATGTATAAAATATTCAAATGAAAATTCTAGAAATGAAAAATACAGTAACTAAATCAGGAATTCTGTATACAGGATTAATAGCATTTCAGACAAAGTGAAAGAGACGTGAAAATAGGTCAGTAGAAAGTATTTGGACTGAAGCACAGAATGAAAAGAAGCTGGAGTAGGGGGCAGGAAGAAGAAGCATGGTGAAAACTTAAGCAAACTTGTAATTGGAATAGTAGTGTAATAGAAATGGAAAATGATATGGGAGTTATATTTGAAGAGATAAAGGCTGCAATTCCTTCAAAGGCAATTAAAGGCATCAAGTCATGGATTACAAGAAATGTTATGAACCCCAAAAGAAAAAGTACGAAGGAACACTCTAGGCATTGCAAAGTAAAACTACTGAGAACCAAATTTGGAGAGAAACTCTTAAAATGGAAAACATAAATTTTATAGATTTGCCTACAAAGTATCTATGTATTTCAAAAGATTAAACGCACTCAGCATAACTCCTACCACAGTAGAGTTAAGATAGAAATCATTAATAAGGTATAAATTAAAATTTCCTAAATTTGGGGTGGTCAGTTGGCTCTGTTTGTTAGAGTGCAGAGCTCCTAACACCAATGTCACTGGTTCGATTCCCACATGGGCCAGAGAGCTGCGCCTTCCACAACTAGATTGAAAAAAAACAAAAGAAAAAAAACAACAACAACGATTTGACTTGGAGCTGATGGGTCCTGGAAAAACACACTGTTCCCTGATATTCCCCAATTAAAAAATTAAATTCCTAAATTTAAGGAAATTAAACAATATACTTCTAAAAGCTCAAGGTTCAAAAAATTAAAAATGTAGAACATTTTTAACATAATGATTATATAATTATCATTTTTATACTTTATCGTAATAAAAAATGTTAAGACTAATTTTTCTCATGATCATACATGAAAACATTCTAATCAAAATGTGAGCCCCCCGAATATATATCTAAAAAAAAAAAAAAAATAGTGCTGACAGCCAAATTGGTTCAATTTTGAGAATGCAAGATTGGTTAAAGATTCGTATACCTAGCAAAGCAATTAATTAAAAAAACCCACAGCAACATTAATTAAAAAAAAAAAAAAAAAAAACCCAAACTTAATTTCACCTACTTAGATGAAGGTAAGACATTTCATAAAATTCAATATATACTCATTATTAAACTCTTAGCAAATAGGGATAAATGGCAATGACTGATAAAAATATAGCCAGCATCAAAATTAATAGTGCTAAAGTGCTCTAGAAAAAAGTACTACTTCTGACACAACGGCTGCAATTAGGTCTAATACTTGCATGCAGTTTTGGTTGTACCCAGTCATCTTGCAAGATCTGCCTTGTTTTTTCAGGGCAGATGAATTCATCTTCCCAGGATGCAATGCTGTTTTTCAGTTATGATCTCGGCCAGGGAAGATCAGTGTCAGAGGCTTTCATGTGGCCTTCCATACTATGAGTTAGTTCTCTTACCCCACGTGCTGCGCTCCAGAGGAACTGACCTCACTTTTAGGCAGAAGCTTCCTGTTCCGAAACTGGCTCTTATCTGGAAACTTGGCGAGAAATCATGACTTTTGATTTTGTTAACTTCGTTCAGTCTCCTGAGGATCTATTATTGATTTGCTTTGATGGTAAAAAAAAAAAAAAGAGTACTTTTGATGGTGGCCTATCTATTTTGTCCCTAATGTCATCGTGCTATGTTAACATTCTCCAAAGCTTTTTGCCCATCAAATTCCCCCTGGCTGCCTCTCTGATCTTACTATACATTGAAATATCAGCAATCATCATTGCTGTCACTGAGCCCAGTTTTGCAACAGCATCTCTTCCATCAAGCCTGGCCAACAGAGGACCACTGCTGCTTAATTTCTCAATGGTGTGCGTGCCCCTTTTGCAGCGTCTTCTGCATTGCTTTGTTGACGAGTGCATTCTCCAGGCCTTTTCGTCAAACACAGTCCTCAGTATGTACAGACTGGACGACATTTATCAGCTGTCCTTATTGTGATGGAGCATTTATCTGAATTGTTGAATAGATACTGGATCTTGTGTGCAATGCTAGATGTTGTCAGAGAAAGGGAGCAGGAGAGCATGAGATTTAGTACTGTCAACTAAAGAGTATATATTTCCAAACCTTCATTTGCACTACAAGTGTGTGCTAGATAAATGCTCATTGGCAGGATTCTGTTCCATAACTATAGCATTTACCAATCAGGGTTTGCTGTCCAGATCTTGGTGTCATCCATACCTTAACACAGTTACCTGAGTGGAGGGTCCAGAACTTTGCACAGTGCAAGGCACAAAATAAACAAGATGCAAATATTTATTGGCTACAATTGAACTAAGCAAATGAAGTGCTTATGGATTTCAATTGTAAGTTAACAGAACTTTTCTCAATTCTGGTTTTTATGTCAGAAATATTTACGTTTGGCTTACTCTATTTTGCTACCTCTTTGAAACCAGAGATCTTAGTTGATTCTTGAACCATTCAAAATATACTAAAACTACCTGTGTTTTTTGGAGATCAGAATCTATGTTAAAGTCTATCCATCGATCTGTCTGTGTTAGTCTCCAATCTTTTTGGGTCCTTTGTGGTTAGATTCTAGAATTGGATAGATTGGAAATCTGCATTAGCTTGGTAGTTGCATATTACACACTGGGGACCAAGGCAAAAAAGCCATCTGGCAGTGCAAATGCTGACACCTAATAAACTGAAACCTGTGGAATTTTATTTAAAACTGAGTGACCTAAATTTGCTTCTATTTTGAATGTGGTAGCAGAAACTCTGATTCAAGTTACATAGACATCTCATTTAGTCAAAGACAAAATAGTGAATTATTTGCAGACAAAGCAAGTGAGGATTCTTTCCTATTTGAATGAACGCTGAAAATGCCAAACATCCTCCTAGTATACTATTTAATTATATTCACCTGAAATAAAGTATATTTAGGATAGAATTGAACACTGTAAATTTGAGTTTTTAAAAAAATTATGGCATGACAGACTATTCAGATGTCAGATAACAATAGCCTTTAAAGTTAGAAAATTATTTCACCTAAAGAGACAATAAAATTTCTCTTACAGTCACTTCGTAAAATATTATAGAGCATAATTATAGAGACCTCTACTTTTTAATTTCGCCAGCTGTCACCACTGGCATGAATCTTTCAACATCACTGTAAAGGAGTACAGGTGCTGAAAGATAACAGTAAAAATTTGGGCCATGAATATTGAGTGTTATACTATAAGGAGAGGTTGTCAGCTTTTAGTGGGACAATGAAATGAGCTGAATGCAACAGAGATAGACACAATGAGAGCAGAACCATGATATTTCAGCCATTAAAAAATAAAAAAGTAAAATCAGGAAGGAAGGAGAGGACTGGTAAATAGAAGGGACTTTAAAAAGTGAATAAATGATAATGAAGTTAGAATTTTTTTAAAAAAGCATATAGAGGTTAAAATAGAGGGAAATCATGTAAATAATATGTGAAGTATAAATATTTATTTTAAAATGCTTCAGCACTAATCAAATGGAGGAATTGTGCCCTTTTTTTGTCAAAATAATACCACTACTAGTTAGAAACCACATAAAAATATTTTATATCGAGGAGGGAGAAGATGTGCTTTCTTTCATGAGGAGGAAAAAGCCTTCACGAAAGAGTATTACTTCAGGAAGAGCACAAAAATGTCTCGATCAAAATACTTGATGCAGATATCTTTAAAGAAATATCGGGAGGAAATTGGATACTTATTGCTTCATTGTGTCTGTTTTTGGAAAGATTCATTCTAATACTTTGCACTAAATGATAACTCAAGGACACTTGCAGAGAACAGTGAAATATTTATTGAAGAAAAAAAACTTCAAGAAGTAAATTTACATAATTATCTTGGTTTGATTAAAAAAGAGTCATGTAAATAAAATATTTTGCTTTCTCTAATTTTATTTTTATGCAGAATTAATAAAAAAAGGTCCTAAAACGTGTTTACAGATAAGAAATCTGTGACTTTAAAATACATGAAAACTTTACATTCATGATTGTATTTTAAATGTTTAAGAAAAATCTAGGGATTAAATACACGGAATAATGCTTTCTAATTACAAATTATTAAGCTCCCTGTAAGACAAAACTTCAAATTAGGAATTTATAGTACATTTTGAAATAATTGAACCTTAAACTTTGGTCTCAAGTAACATGAGAACGCAGTTACAAAATAAAATGAAATAAATGTTATTACACTTCTAGAGGCATTTTATGATGAGAGATAAAAAGGCATGGTTAATTTTAATTTGTGTTTTAAATGCCCTACTTATAAGGGTTAATGTATAGATATTAAATTAATTGTATCAGCATATGCCAATTTGCACATTGATAAATATATACATGTATATAAGTAAAAAAAATAAAAATAAAAATAGAATTAAAACTTTAGGAGTTATCAACATGAAAGATCAAAAACCGGCTTGTATTTGGGCAGCAGACATACTTTATTTGTTCAGCACAGTGTCATCAAATGTTTTTGAATTAGTTGACAATATTTAAAGTGGGGAGATTTAACATCAATTCCCAAAAGGTGAACTTTTTTTTTTTTCATAAAGAGAATCAGAACATATGCGAATAGTGACCGGTTTCAGCATGACAAAAGGTAGCTGGAGTTGCGTCCTCACTCAGTTAAATGAGGCATGTACTTGCCAGTTTGTCCAAGTCCCTCCACTAGCTGTTATAACACCAACAAACCACCTGCTTTACACAGCAACATTAACGGCATGGCTCTGTGTGCATTGAATGCCAAGGAGAGTGAGATATATATTAATGACTTCATGGAAAAATTTTTGGTCAGGTTTTTAAATCATAAACAAAAACAATCAACGGGTTTTCATAAAAAATTTTCTTTTCTCATAACAGAAAATTTAGAAAAAATTACATCAACAAAATGAATGATATAAAAATTAATCCATAATGATGTAACCCAGGAATAGACATCAGAGCCAATTCTGGATCTCCCAATTCCTAATTTTGTAACCTCAGGTAATTTATTTTACTTTTCTTAGTCTTTATACCGTCACCTGCTAAAGGAGTCTTTCGTAATATCAACCTCGCACTTACATCCTCCATATTAAATGAAATAAATGCGTAGCTTCAAGCATTAAATGTTTGCATTAGAGTACTATGAACTCTTTATAATTTTTTTCTATTAATTTGTATATCATATCTCCGAGAACTTCAGCAGTAAATTCAAAAGAAGTAAAGCAGCCCTGCCTAGGAATGGTATCTTACCTCTAGGAATGTTTTTCTCATCCTCTTCAAAGAACTGAGGTGCATGTTACTCAGCAGGAGATCATTGACATCTGGCACTTTAGTTAAAAGGAGGCAGAAGGGTATTCCAATGAGCAGATGTTTCACTGTGTAAGGAGAGACAAAGGCCATTCTCTTTGCTCTGAAAGTCATTTATCCAGAATATTTAATGGACATTTCAGGAGGAAATGTAGATCTCTGGATGGAAGGAAAGTGTAAAACTTTTAGATCATGAAGAGACTGCCTAGGATCCCTTAGGTATAGCCCCGTAGAATTTTCCCAAGTATGAAGGCATAGGACTGAGAGTCTCACAGTCTATGCAGGTGACAATGGAAAGATTCTAGATTCTGTGGGCTCTCCATTAGAATCAGGCAGTAATTCATTGTTATGTGAAATAGACTACCTACCTCTTTGAACTTAATATAGCAAATTCTGGGGTTACTCATGTAGGGGAAGACTTCGATAGTTCTTGGTTGTTTTGTAACACAGGGTTTTGCTGGATTATCCAGTAAGAAGGTCAAGTTCATGCAGAGGCCAGCGCGTGCACACACACACACACACACACACACACACACCCCACACAAACATTTTATTTGTACAAAAAAAAAAAAAAAGAACATAATTGTAATAAATAATCAGGAAATATTTATATGGAAAATAATTGGACTTCTTTGCACTAATTTTTGAGTTGATTTTATAGTTTTAATTATGTAGAAGTACACTCAGTTTTGTATCGAGCCCTCTATCATCCCTGGGATATCAGGTCTGTGACTTTATGAATCTTAGCCTCTTCTTCTCTCTGGTACACTAAGCTCTCTTTAGGACTTTGCAAACAGCCTCAATTTCCACGTGTTTCCCAGGATAGAGTGCATCAATTGAGGCTGCTTTTGATTTCTGCCAGAGTTCTCTGTCTGCCCAAGTAGAGGTGAATAAACTAATGCTACAGCATATTTTCTCCCAGCTGTCTCCATTAATGAGTCATTGGTAAATCATTCCACTGTTTTACTGGGGAGCTGCTTCTGGATAATGGGGTGTTTGATGAGGTCATGTGAACCCATGGGTACAAAGCCATTCTTGCATTCTTTTGCAGTGAAACAAGCTTCTTGGTGAGAAGCAATCATGTGTATGATATCAAACGCAACCGTAAATAAGAACTTAGGTATTTTAGGGCTGGCAGGAGCTCGGCAGGCAGGGAAAATGAGCTCTTACATGGAAAAATGGTCTCGTCCATGGTTATACCCACAGAATAGGCCATCTTACCCACGTAATTACTGAGACAATCCTCTAAGGTGAGAGATCGTCTCTGAGTATGTACATGGAACAGAAAATTCTCACACTCTTGCCACATACTAAAGGCCTGTAAAATACGTAAAACACCTCAAGCATTCTCATATTTTCATTGTTGTCGGTACTCTCATGTTTTTGTTCCCCCCCCAAACTCTTACTTGCTGCCACAATCCAGGGTACATCTGTACCCCAGGCCATCATCTCTTGCAGAAAGCGTAAACATCAAATAGACAAACAGGAGATCAGACCAGGGTGAGGATTTCCACAGTTTCACTCCCAGATCCTGGAACTAGGGGCACTGTCATTTCCCTGTTTTGCCAGGGGCTCCATAAAGGAGCGCTACATGCCACAGGCGTGTCAGTCTGCATAAGGCCTACGTGTCAGAGTGGCCTAAACTTCAGCCAGATGGCAACATAGCCTTTTACTTAGGAGGCCCAATAAAAGAGAGCAGCTTTAAATTGTCTCAATTAATGGATTTTCGAGGCAACTTTTGTCAACAGATGCATCACACTTTGGCTTCATTCTCGTTGATAGGTCCTGCTTTTGTCAGAGTTTACCACTCACATTCTGTCATGGGCATATGTACCTGCTAATCCATCCAAAGCACCTGTTACTTGTTTCCTCTAAATTTATTAAGCATGCTACGATCGAGGTGAAACCGTATGATAGTCTGTGGAATTCAAAGCTATCTGTGTCCCTGGATAGTGCATTATCACAGACACCTGGAAGTTGGCATAGAGCTTAGTTAAGACAGTGAGCGGTGCTGCTACTACTGCCCAGGAAAAGTAAACTTATTTTTCTGTTAATTGGTGTAGTGGTTTAGCAGTTTCCAGGTCAATATGTGCATATCAGATAACACAGTGTATAGGAGTCTGGTTCAAAAAGTCTGGTTTGGGAAATGCCGTTCAGTCTCCCTCTGATGATAATTAGGAAAACCATAATCATTTTTCAAAAGCTTCTGGCTTTCGCCCAGGAAAACAGTCAAGGTAAATAGCCGTGTGATAAGAAGTACCACCCCCTACATCTTCCAAGTATTTGAGAGGGACACAAATCCCTCCATTCCCCTCGGGATCAGAGATGGGGTATTGCTTCTGATTTTTAAAATGTGGATGTCAGGGAACTCACAAAGCTTTCTTTTATCCATTCTTATCATAATAGCCTTTACCGCATGAGTTAGGGAGCCAATTCAGGAATCCGGCCAGTTGCCAAATAAGTATTACAATTATACATCTTGAAATTGGGGAAGTATATTCAAGGTGAAATCACAGGCTCACTGATGTCAGTGTGTAACAGACTTGGAAATAAATTTTATTTAGCACCTGACTCATAATCCCCATTCCTCACCTCAGGGCGACAGTGGTGAACTAGATCTCCAGAGATGATCTTTCAAACATTAACACTATCTAATAATCAGGAATATCATGGTATTTTTATTTCCCCAGAGCACAGTCACCCAGTAAGTGGCCCCAGGTTCCTCTGGAGAGGGCCTGTAGAGTGAATCCTAGCATACACTTGTGGCATTATTCAAAAGGTGTTCAAGGGACTCCAGCTTTCCCTCAGCCAAGAGGCCCTGACTCTGTGAACTGTGTCTTGGAATTGAGTGAGAATCTGCACTTTCCCACTGTGGTGACTTACGCCAAGTTTCTTTGCAATAGATGTAGAATTTTTCCAGTTATATTGATCAAATAATATTTTACTAGCCTGACAATTCTTTTATATCTAAGGATCTAGTAATCAATTAACCACCATTCAGGCACCAAAGATGTCTGAAAGTCAAAACATTCTATTTGTCAATCACCCCAGCTGGACATTCGGTGGACACTTTAATTCTGATGAGTAAATTTTACTACCCAGGCTGTCACTCCAGACATCTTCCAATCTTAACCTTGGCCTTCAGAGGGAAAACACCTCAGAGATCTCACAGAGGCTGTTGTGCCCTCTTTAAGTTAGTTAACGGTATGTTGGTAAAGGAACTATCATTTGGGTTTTTCTGCTGTAGCTAGTGTTACTCATCATAAGTCTATTCTACTAACATTTTCATCTCCTAAATCTTTGGGTTTCTTCTTCCTCCTTTGCCAGGGAGTTTCTGGCAACTCAGTCTTATTGAATGTGGTCCACTTTTGTGCATAGCTTTTAGTGAATTAATTAAACAATGTGTTATAGCCACTTCCAGCTGCTGGGAACTAGCTCAATGAAGGAAAAACAATCTTAGGAGATTACACAATATGGATAAATTTGACTAAATCTACATTACAGAGTGCCTGGCATATTGAGAATCTGTTTCTATTCATATTGCTCAAGTCCCTGCCAAAATAAATGATCAAATCTTGTGATTTAATTCTTTTCTTTTCTTTTTTCTTTTCTTTCCTTCCTTCCTTCCCTTCTTCTCCTCCTTCTCCTCGTCCTTCTTCCTCCTCCTCCTCCTCCTCTTTCTTCTTCTTCTTCTTGTATATATAGTATCTCCTTTTAGATCAGATTTTGCCTTATTCTCCTGAGGCATGCTGGGATCTATCCTCTTATGCATCTGGAAGAAAGAAAAGTGATGAGCATGAGTCTTGCAGAGAATGTAGAACCTGTTGCAAAGTGAGATTATGACAGGGTCTTTAAGCAGGGAGCAAGGTCTCCTCAGAAAAGGAAGGAAGAAACTTCTTCCACTGGTGGCAGAGGACGGCTCAGGGAAACAATGGTTCAAGTTCCTCAGATTCTTCTGACTCTAATTAATAGTTTCCATTCCACATCTTATGGACTCACTTTTCAGTGTTCTGACCTTTATTTTGAAGAGAAAAAAACACACACACAAAAAACAAGAAACTCAGTAAAGCTTTTCATTAAATTTGCATTATTGTATCCCAACTAACGAGATTAAATTTAGAATTTGACTTTTGACCATGTCTCCCTGTGGCTATAAGAAATAAGATATTTCAGAGCCACCATAGAAGCTGCGTGTCTTGAGCTGAGAGTTTTAATGCAAGATTTTATTGTTTTCTTTTCCAGTATAGCCAGAAGTAGCTATCTCATACTTTGAACTTTGTGGTCAGCGTTTCTATGGCCATGATGATTAAGGCCCACAAAGATTTCATATCCAGAAGGCTTGATGTCAAATAACCACCACTGATGAAAGTTTAAGTAATAATGATGTAAATGTATGCAATGGATATTTAATATCCCCTTTCCCAAGGGGCAATGAGATTATCACTGTGTTTTAACTGAAATAAATGTGTAATCCATTCCAGAATCTCAACATAAAGGACTGTTTCTTGAGACCGTGTCTAGTAACAAGAACTCTGTTAGTCAGGTTCATGTGTGGAAAATGGAATCTACACTAGATAATTCAATACGGTGATCATAGTATGGGAGCTAGTTATAGAGGTACTCAGAGAGCTGGAAAAAGGGGAATCTGAGGCAACCAGAAGCCAATTAAAAAGCCTCTTAGAGCAGAAGAGCCATGAGCGCCAGGCAGGAGGGGAACCCATGGAGCTGGAGACACTTCCCAGGCCTACTTGTAGGAGCTTTGCCATGGAGGAAAGAGGAGCTACAAGGTGAAAACTGAAATATGAGCCTGTGCTGGAGATTCCACGTGCTGGAGATTCCACGTGCTGGAGATACCATTGGAAGTAGAAGGCAGTTACACTGAGATTTCTCCTCTTCCTGCTCTTTATTCTCCCACCAGAGTAACTCGTTGAGTGAACCTACCTGACATCAGCGGGTAAAGAAGCATGAGGAATATCATTTACAACTGTCAGCTCCCTGAGCTGGGGGGTGGGGGTGGGGGATGGATCTGAGAGAAATGGAAATGATGGCCTGAGATTTTTGTGCATCATGTCCAAAGGTTATATGTTCTAAATGGAAAACCAATTTTAATTTATAACACTAATACGTAAGCTATTTACCTAATACTGGGGGAAATATAAGAAAAAGACATTCTTATTCTCACATTACTAACAGAGCTAGATAACAAGACTCTCCAGCAATACAAATAATATACATTCAACTTTTAGTTTTCTATTGCTGCTGTAATAAATTAACAAAAAGTTAGCATTTACAATTTGCAGTTAACCCTGGGTAAGGCAAATCTTTTTTTACTCATGTCTCTGTATTAGTTTTCTGTTGCTGTATGACAAATGGTCACACATTTAGCAGCTTACAACAAAATCCATTTATTATCTCATAGTTCTGTAAGTGAGAGGTCTGAGCTGAATCAGCTGGCTCACAGACTGGGCCCGAGTGTCACTCAGATTAGACTGTTACCTGGAGGTTCTAGGGAATAATAAACTGCCAAACTCATTCATTGTTGGCTGAATTCATTTTCCTTGTGGTTGTAGGATGGAGGTGGCTATTCTCTTGCTGGCTTTCAGCCAGATGCTGCCCCATTTCTGGGGCACATGGCCCTCACCATCCAGCTGGCACATCAAACCCGTCTTGTACTTCGAATCTCTTCCCCTTCTGCTACCAGACAAAAGTCTCTGCTTTTAGGGGCTCAGATGATTAGATCAGACCCAGTTGGCTAGTTTCCCTGTCTAATGTCAAATATGTCATATGATGTAACATAATTTAAGAAGTGATATCTCATTGTAGGCACAGATTCCATGGATTAAGGTGAGACATTGCTTGGGCCAGGGGAGGCATTTTAGAAACTCTGCCTGCCACAGTGGCACACCACAATAAGGGGTAGTGGTGGATAGCATTCCAATATCAACATCTGCTTGTGATAGCATTGATGAGTGATAGCTTTGATGACCTTTGACATTTGATAATAATGCAATAAATATTTTAAAATAATATAGGAATTCTATTGGATGACAGTGTTGTAAATTAATGCCTGAAATCGAAACAAACAAACACAAAAACAACATTTGTGAAAATATGAGAAAAGTTCTGTCAGTTTATAGTAAACAAAATATTGTTCTTATTGAACAAAGGTGATTTTTTTCCCCAAGCAAAATAGCTCTACAATAAAGGAAATAGGATTATAAAAGTATCTAAGTCCCAAGGTTCCAATAGATTTTGTTAAATGTGTGACTTTCTGGATAGGTTCCTTTTTCCTAAAGATGGAGTTATTTGAACACCATGAAACTTTCCACCATTAATTATCTCAGTTGCCTCTCTCTGTCCGCCCTGCTGTATCCAGAGCATTCATACTCAGATATTAAGATAGCAAACCAGGAGTTTATCTATAAAACATATCTAAGAATTGTTATGCGTTGTCTAAGATATTTTCCCATTAAATTTTAAATTATTATTTTAGTTTTGATATTTCTTCTTTTCTTGCAAATAAATAATTTGTGTTGATTTTACAAGAAACTATAAATTCTTAGGAAACAGTCAGCTATTACCCTTGTATTATTTCAGGCAAGTGACAATATTATGGGATAATAAAATAGTTAACTTCTTCCATTAGACATGTACATGAAAACAAACCTTTCCTCCTTGGAAACCAGAGTGATTGCCATTAGCCACTTCAGGATCACAGCGGGTTACACACATTATTATAACATTTAATTAACATTCTGACAAGTTGAGGAATTTTTTACCTGTGTTCAGATTACACACAGAAAATGATCTGAAAGCATTTCCTGCCTTGAAAACATCAAAACAAATCAAAGAAATCAACTCCAATCTTATCCTTATTACCAAAACCTGGGGATCGTTAAACAAAATGATAGAGGAAGAAATGCCATTTCTAAATGTTGTTTTAAGGTGACATTTGATTTTCCATATAAGGAGATTATTACAAGTAGAATGATATAATTCAACAGAACTGTTTTACTGTGATATAATGCTAATGCTGCCATTATTCACCCCCTTTTCTTAGTAAAAGAAGTGGTATATGTCACCACTTATATTCAGGGCATCATTCGATCCCTATTTAATTCTATTCCTGATGTAATTCATGTTAAGTAATCAGCTATTTTGAATTACTGAATATCAAATCAAAGTTTCCAGTGAGAGTTTCTGTGGCAGAAGAACAAATAGGTTTATATACTTGAAAAAGTTTCTGTGCTGAAACACAATGTTCCAGAACAAGATAGATTAATGAAAATGGTAAGTGTATGAAAATACATTTTATGTAACATTAAATAAAATTACTTTCATAATTTGAAATATTTGCTTATGATATTACTATTTACTAATGATGATTTACTAATGATATATAGAACTTTCTCACACTAGTTTCTTGATGCTAAATCTCTAACGTGGTGAACACAGTAGAACTTGCATAAAAATATATTCATTTCAAAAAACAAATTTCCATTGGAAGTAAAATATGTCTATGTAGTAATATAGTTTTATTTCTCATAAAATATTCATTTTAAATATAAAAGTTTCCCAGGAAAACTATAGGAATGATAATTAGATAAGACCAATAAAATGGAAACTGTTATCTAGACTTAGCTCAGAGATTCAGTACACTTTAAAGTACATTGTAATTCACAGTAGGCACATTGTTTTTTATTGAAATGATGTAAGACAATGTTTTTCTACTCCTTAGTTTGTTATGTTTATAAATAGCATTGATGATTTCACATACTATGGGGAAGGGGAAGTAAAAGGAATTGTTACCTAATAATATGAAATTCAGAGCATTGAATTCAGTATTAGAAATCCCCCTTAACTCATTACAACTAATATTACTTCTTAATTATAGAATTATAGAATGCTATAAAAAGGAAATTTTTTGGGGAAATACATGAATTAAAGAGACATATAAGGTCCTTGATCACTCTAAGTTTATTAAACATTAAACTTTAAAATTCTCTACTAATCATGATCTTTTAGAATATATTACTTGATTTATTTAAAGAAAAATGCTATTTAGAAGAAAACCCATATAAATATATATACATTTTTTTTCTTTTTTCTTATTATCTTGGCTCTCTAATACTCATTAATATGCCAATTTGTACTCAGATTGCTATCTAACAGTCAAGTGATATTAGGCAACTTAATTGAGTTTGTTGTGACCAAGGTTTTCCATCTCTAAGATAGGGTTAGATAGTAGTGTTTACATCATTAGCATCAGATGAGTTAGTACAAATAAAAATAATACAAAAAAGGTATCTCATATAATAAGTTGTTAATAAATGTCAGATAAATTATGAATAAAACAATACATGGACTAAACACAACAAAATTCCAAAAGACCTTTCCTGTATTTTCAGTTTATAGATTCTAGGCATCTTTTCACACTCTACCCATCTGCCTACAAAAATAAATCACCAACAATAAGAGTATAGCTGCAACCCAGAACAAAGTCTCCCCAATTATTCTCATAAAAACTGTACAAAACAATTAGAAAGATGATCAAAGCCTGCTATGTCTCACACCTTAAGCAAAATCTGAAGACAGAGCTACCTGCTGAGCTCAAAATAACTTGTTCACAATAGGGGCAAACTGCATATAATAAGAACAAAATGTTTTCAGAATTATGCCAGGTATTGAATAAGAATAGGGAAGGTCAAGGGGTTAGGGGTCTTGTAGCTCCCAGGGAAAATTACAGTAACAACTAGGAGGTGTTCACCCCAGAAGGAGAGGGCTCTGTGTCCTGCGAAAACTGCTGGGATTTCTGAAAATGAATAGGGCAGGGCACCAGACTGGGTAAAAGGAAATAAAGTAAGGGCATAGCAAAGGGAATTGAGCTGGCAGCGCTGTATTGTAAAGAAACTACTCAACTCTGTGACAAGAGAAGAGAGGGCTTTGAATGGAAAAACCAGAAAAACTACCCTTACACATTCCACGTTCTCTACCACTTCATTCTGTAGTACTAATAGCTGGACAAGGAAAATTCCATTTGTTCCACTGTGACTAATAAGAAGGGAAAATGGCCATGTCAATGAAATGAGATTATAATTAAAGCACCCACTGGCACACACACAGAAAATCAAAGGAAAGAAAAAGAGATGAAGTACAAAGTGGCTGAAATTGGAAAATAAATTGAAGGAAAAAAAATATTTCAGAAGTTCATACTAATTTACAAGAGAAAAGACAACAGAGAAAGCAAAGCAAATAAAGGACATCGTGGATAAAAGTAAGAACAGAAATGAAATTTAACAGAAACAGAGAAAGAAATGGAAAGTATTAGAAAGGGATATAGAGCGCATATAAAGAACCTAAGATAATGACATATGATTGGAGGCCTAATATGAGAAATGTATTTAGATATATTAATGACATTTTTGCAATGAGTGTTAATTTTTTTAATAAAGCAAATTCCTTTTTATTGGTTGAAGAGCAATAAAATGTCATTCATGTACAACTGTAAGAGAGTCACCCTACTTTTAAAAGATGTGTATTAAGTTTTAAGGAAACATTGTCCCAATGTCTGTAATTTAAAAATACTTTTAGGACATTGAGCATAGACGTTCTCCTGCTGATTAATCCATGTATCTCAAAAGGAAGCTTTCATGCACGGTGGTTAAAAATATTGGCTTTAGATTCAAATAGGCCTGAGTTCAACTCCTAGCTAGGCCACATCATAGGTATGAAAATTTGGCAGTGTTACTGAAAACTTGTTTCTATGTCTAAATGAAAAATTATTTTATGGATTAAGGTGAATGTGTGTATGCATGCACACGCTTCAAAATATCTGACACCTAATACTCAAATGTGAACGATTTTCTTCATTTCTGGGACTGCCCACAATCCACATTTTAGAACTCCCCAAATTAATGAATATGAACCTAGAGAAGACAATAGAAATATAAGATAATTGATAAAGTTCAGAAAGTAACAATCTTCCCTACCTCACCTTCTCCCCCTTGAGATAACGAGCTGCTACAAATTTATGGTTTTAATATTAAAACTTTTCTGATCTGAATTCCTGTGTTTGACCAGAGTCAAATTAACAGATAAGAAACTGGTCACAAACAGTAGCCTGTGTTTACTGATAAATTTGAATATTTATTTCCTGTTATCTTCAAATCTCGAATTATCTCCAATTTCTCTGATTATTCATGAATTCACATAACTCTTGAGTTATGGTGACTCCTCTTCATGATTCCCCCCCAAATTTTCATTGAGACATTTACAAAATATTTTGGTTATTATGGAATTTACATTTATATTTTGCCAAATTTTCTTGCACCTTATTTATTTCACTAGCTCTTTATTTTTTATTTTGTCAATTTAATTTATTTTGCTGTAGGTAGAAAGAGACTTCTTTATCTTTGAAGAAAGAAAATGAGAAATTTGAATTAGGACTTTTTACATCAGTATGTCTTCTGTGATTATGTCCCATATATATAATTTCAAATAAAGATAAAAGTAGCATCAGCCAGAGTGGATCATGTGCTGATTTTGCGACAGGCACCACAGTGTGATAAGGTGTATAAAATGACGTAGGGCCTTCAAGACATTGTTAGGTCTTTTGCTTCTTTTCTTTCTCTCAGATGACTTTTTCTTCTTTTCTTTCTCCTTTGTGAAATAATAAATAGTGTTGTCTAATTTCAGAGTTTCATCAGTCACAGAGGTTGGCCCTTCCTGTGTTCTAATTGCAAATTACGAGAAGAGAGGCTATATGATCAGCCCTACCTACTTCAGTCGGGTATCCATCCAATGGGATTGGGAAGAGTGTAGTACAAACATAACTGCCAGGGATGCTCACCCATGCTTTGCATCTGAGTCGTTTACAGAGAAAGGCATTTAACCAATTATGCACTTATGCAGACAATGGGCAAGTCTGATGAGGTACTACATTGGAGATGAACTGGCAGTGAAAAGAGAAGTCAATAAGCAGATGACATAGCAAAAGGTTAAGCTAAGAAAAAAACCCAGAACATAGCAAAAGAGATCATATGAACTTGGTTATTCTTGGAAGAGATTCACGGGTAATGAAATGGGAAGCATTTGATTCTAAAGCTTGGAACTACACTGTAATTTTCTCCATATAGCATTTCAAATTGAAATATATGTATTTTTATACATATATAAATTTATATGCTATTATACTTTTTTATATAACTTTTTATCATTTCTATATTTATACATATTAAAATATGGAGACGTTGAAATAACCTTGTCTTCTCGGGGACTAATTCCTTTATCATGTTAAAAAAAAAATCTGAGTTAATTGTAACTATTTAGATAAATATCTAAACCCTCTGGAATTAATTAATCTGAGAAGTCAAAATCTTGGTTTGGGCCAGACAAGATAAGCATTACTATTTGCATAATAAAGACTAATTTGGTCCTATTTTACTGGAGGATAACTATCCAAAGATTTGTATTTCTTTATATCAAGTAGCTCCTGGTTTTTATGTCTAGCGTTTCCACAAATATGAAGTTTTTGGTGTAGTGAAAAATTTTTGAATTCTTATTCCTTAAGACCAAGGAAATCACCTTGGATTTCTCATTTATTGATACTGTCACATAATCTTTGCCACTGGTTTCTCTCATTTTATTCATTTTTAAAAACTATTTTCTATCTTGAATGAGCCAGAAATGCAGAGGTTAAAAAAATTGTTTTATTTTCTGATTAGACTATACAGTAGTCTAACAAAGTATTCATAAATGATATTCTGAACTCAAGATTTATTAAAATACAGCTTAGAATATGCCAGTTTGAATAAATGATATGAGAAATACTATTTCATTGCTATGCATATTTTATTAGCATATTTTAAAACTATTAAATTACACTTAGAGAACATAAGTATTTTCTTGAATTGTATTTTAATATGGGTAACTGAAGTAGACATATGATTCGTATTTACTCTCATTTAGAAAATAGTAATGCAAATGTTGCATTGGTGGTGGTAAAACATACTTGAGAGTTAAGCCTTTGTATTTGCAAGTACTACTTGTAGCCATACTACTGCGATCTGTAGACTATATATTTCCATAAAATTACCTGGGTACAAAAATAAAATAAATTAATTTTTGTGAAGTAGAAGGGCTCTTATATAGTTAAAAAATAAATTGTTTGCTATTCTGAATTGAATTTGCATATTAATAGCTTTCATTATTATTGCCATTCAGGTCTTATGTGCTATTCATTTTCTACTGCCTACAGCCTTTTCTTGATCTAAAAAATGCAAAGCTATTTTTGAAATTCTGTATGTGTCTGATTGCCTTGAAAGCTATGAGGGTTTCTTTAGAATGTAAGACATGAAACATTAAAGGGTTTATTTTGCATCTTATGCATTCAAAAGGTTTGAAATTCATTTTGAATGTTTCAAAGCACACCAGTATCTTGTGAGTTTTTACTCCCGGAACTCACATTCTCAATGAATGATTTTTCACTCATAACTCTCCACCTGGGCATGAGGTATACAAGATAGGAGATGGGGCAAATTTCCTTTGAGTATAACTTTAAGTACAGCTTGTTCTTAAAGAAGAAGCCAAATATTTATATTTAAAAAGTGAATTTAGGAGCTTTTATATATATGCTATAATAGAGTGTGTGTTAAGTCAGTTCCTATTTTGGTATCAAGTTTTACTTGAATTTTCTCCATATTGCTTTAAATCTGGAAAAAATAACTTACAGACTTGTACACAATAATTAACTTCTAAAATTCATGCTAGTGTACCGGATTGTGAGCTAGAAATCAGGATCATTTGTTGTTTATTATTATCTCAGAAAGACTAAATAGAGTGTAAGACACATAATAGATGCCTATTAAATTTTTTTTGCTGAATTAATTAACACAGGGCATTAGAAAATGACTTCTTATTTTAGTCAGAATTAATGGTTATTTGGAATATATGTAAACAGATTGTGATCCTAAATTTAAATTATTCCACTTTAGTTTTGTCTTGGAAAATTCCAAATTAACTAAAAATGTAATGCCGTTCTATCACTTGTTTCTTTATTGTTGAACATTTATTCTATAAGCCTTTCTATAATGTTTCCAGTGGTAGTATCATTATTCCATTGAATATACAAATAATTTCTTTTTTCACTTATGTTAGTGTAAGAAAATAACCACATTTGGAAAACAATTGCTACAAACATAAATGATGTATTAATGTACTGACATGTAATAAACAACTCAAATTTAGGCTTAAAAATTTAAGTTTGCAATACCAATAGAGATTATCTGAGGATCAGGGCAGATGCTGTCTTTCCAACTCTGCTTTAAAATTCCAATGAAAAAGTAGGAAAATGTGACAATTGGAAACATGAGAGAAAAATTAAGAATTGATGTCCAGCCCCATGTGAGAAGGGATTTCTATTTTCTGCATGCCCTGTGGAATTGAACTGAAAATCCCAACCAATGGCACCCTGCCTCTTGGCATGGAATCTACAGCATGGAACTAACCAGCTGTAGAGATATATTGAGTTGGGGAAGGATGGCCTTACAAGAATGATATTTGCATACTGCTAAGTAATCCAATCAAGTTAATAGGCACAGGCAGGAAAAAGCCTGGATTCAGGGAGGGAGATGGGGGTGAATTCCGGGCTCTGTTACTGTTTTTCATTAACTTTTATCCTGTGCAAAAAAGAAAGGAATATTGCTGTACACACAGTGCAGGGAAAAGAACATTGTATACTTTACACACAGGGATTAGTTGTCAGAGTTTAATTTTAGGTATATATGTGCTCCTTAGAGGATGACTAATGAGAAAGAAAATAAAGTTGGACTCATAAAAATATATACTACAGTGTGATAAGGAAAAAATCCTATCTTGAAAGTGAAAGTAAAAGTGTACCCTTTAAAAATGATTTATTGTAGTGATATTTTAGAAATCTGTTTGGTATTTTAATAAGATTCAAGAAGACTCAGTGAAATAGTAGCACTGAAAAACAAGAAAATAACATTTTGCAATTAAAAAAAAAGACAACAGATCATATAAGTACAGAAACTAGCTAAAAAAAAAGGATTTGGTTTTACAGTAGGATCCAGAAATCGAAGTGTTCAAAGAGAAGCTAAAACAAACAAACAAACAAAAACATTCCCGAGGAAGGGACACTACTCAGCAGCAGGAGTTGGCACCTTGTTTTTTGGGACCTTGTATACCTTCCTTTAGGTCTGACAAGGGTAAGATCCTAGTCTCTGGGTTAACTTGTGTACTCTTAGCACCTAATAGCATACCTTGCACATAGTGTGAGCTAAGTAAATCTTTTTTTTTTTTTTTTTAGAAATGATTAGGGTAAGGTGCATTTTTTATTTATTTATTTATTTAAAAAGGTATCCAGATGACAGAAGAATGGTTGGCTTTGAGAACTGTATCATATAAGATTGTCAGAATAAATCCATTCATGTTTGGGGAAAATAGTTTAGTGGGCAGATTTCAATAAACACCCCTCAGGTGACCACAGGAAAAACGACTCCCAATTTGGAATCCTCTTTTAGAGAGATTGTTCTTCCGTGGATTTTTATGAGGACTTTGCAGAATCAACTGAGGAAAATAATCGCAAAGATATGTTGACTTCAGAATAAGTCATATTAATTTTGCTCATTTATTTAAAATAATGTTGATGTCAAGACTGTAACATCTGGAGGCGCATAGTAGTAGGAGAGGAAGTTTCTCAAAAAGAGAAAGGATAAGTTTGTAGACAACATAGCTATAACTATTGGACAAAGTCTTCTGTTTTTCCTTTGTCTTCTAATTAAAACCACAAAACTTCCATGTTCATTGTGTATTTATCAAGTTTAGGGATCAAGATTTTCAGCTTTATGTAACTTTTCTTGTAGTTTTTTCTTTTCTTCTTTCTTTTTTTTTCTCCTTAAAACAACATAGACTTCTGTATAAGAACATTATCTGCCACCACCAAGTTACGGGATTATTGAATGAGGTGTTGTCTCGCTTCTCTCCGTTAGGTTTTTCTGATAAACGTTAGAAGTACCAGATAGTCCTTGTTAAAACTCTGTGTTGTTTCACAAGTACTTTTCTTAGCACATTTGACCTGTATTTTGAGTGCTATGTTGCTCTGACACACCAGGAAAATTAAAAATATTCTACTGACAGATTGAATTGTTTTTTTTATTTTTTTTCTAGTTCGAAATTCATGTAAAATTTGGTACTTACATTAAGAACAGATGCAAAGAACAATTCTTCTTAAACATTTTGCATTTTACTTCTTGCCAGTTTAGAAGCAGTTTACTTCATTTCCAGCTATACTCATAAGTAGATCATATAAGCAGTATAGGATCAAACTTCAAATGAACAAAATACAGAGTATTATAAACTACAATAGAGAATAAGTGGTGGTTTGGAAACAAAATAAATTTTTGTTTTTTGCTCTTATGCTACACAGTTTAAGAGAAACATTTTAGGATTATTTTCTTTGAACTTCCTAATATTACCCTGTGAGTTAGGCACTATACATGTATTTAATGGGTGAACACACTGAGTTTAGAGAGTTCAAATTCACGAGATATTTCAACTAGTAAATACTGTGTTCAAAACTCAAACTGATATTTCTTTAATTGAAAATTTCAAGTTTGCCTCTTTGATAATCAAATTAAATAAATTTATTTTACCCTACATGTTTCTTAATGTGCCAATTGCATAAGAATAATTTCTTGATATATATGTTTGTTAGACATCTAGTAGAGCTTGAAAGGAAATATTTGATGCATAATTTAATTCACAGTTTTTGACTTTTATTTAAATACTATATATATATTAAAATAAAATGAATAAAATGGCTTTATTTAAATGAGGGATAACAGAGCATATCTGAGAAGGGATCATTACCAAGACTTCAAACTCTGATACTATTCATAATTCTATTACTTACTTCTCCATTACTTCTCCAAAAATGATGGGAAAATGCATACAATTATTAGTTTAGTGGTATTTCTGAAATTATTCTTGTTTTAGCTCATTAGCAGAATGAACTCCATTAACCGAGCATATTTCATTAATCTACTATAATAGAAATCTCATGGTTGCTAGTCTTTAAAAGTATTAACTTCTAAATGAGCATGGATGATGATAGCTAAGTTATTTATTTTGGTGTAAATGTTTTGGACCATTGATACAGTATATATTTAAATATTATTGAACAATCAACTGCTCAGAATAAACCATCCATTGTTATCACTTAAAAATTTATTGTACATCTATATGTCAGATTTAATCTTTCTTTTACTAGAGTATAATGGAGAGTGAGATAAAGCGATACCATGCCTGCCCTCAATTGGTTATGCTTGAATTGGGAGATGTAAATTGAAGAATTATACTAAATGTATATTATTTTGAGTATGCTCTTTGAGAGCATATCAAAGAGGAACCTGGTCAAGATTTTAGAAAACTTTCTTGAATAAATGATGATTGAGTTGAGGTCTCAAGGATGGGTACATATTATGTTTCTTAAGAAAAAGTTTGTAGAAAGAAATCATTCCAGACAGAAGGAGCACATATATAAAGGAGGGAACAACACACATAGAAAGAAGGGACTGTGGTGGGCCAGAGGGAGGGAAGGAAAATGAAAGTAATGAACTACAGAGAAAAGTGGGACAGCTAGAGAAGAAGATATTTTACAGAACAGGAAGCTCTGTCGGTCATGTGACAGGTTTTATCCCATAAGCAGTGGAAAATTCTTGAAGAGTATGGCATTATTAAAGTATGTATTAACGAGATTCAACTAGCTGTAGTTTAAAGAATGATTTATAAGGGAGCTACATTGACAGAGGGAGACAATTAGAAGGCTGATATATTAGACAAGGCGTAAGGTGAACGTGGTATTCACAAACCCCTGGGAGTACAGATGGAGCGATGTGGACAGATTTAAATAATATTTAGGAAGGAAAAGGACTCTCAAATGATATTTTGATTTATTAGAGTAAAACACTTTATAGGTTATCATGAGAAATACAAAGAAAAAAAACAATGCATAGTTTTTGTACTTAAAATAACATGATCGATTTTGGATAGTAAGACATTCACTTAAAAAATCATTGTAGGTGATTGTGGGCACATAAAAATATGCTGAACAGCACTAGTCATTTACTTCTTCTGATCCTGAAATACTTGGGTTATGACAGAAAAAGCATTATTTTATTTTTTATTTTTATATGGCTGTAAGGGGAGGATATATCCTTGTGGGAAATTCTCCCACTTAAAACAGAGAGAATGAGGGGAGTTTTAAAAATTAAATTATCGTTCAAATACAGTTGATATACAATATTAGTTTCAAGTATACAACCTAGTGATGAGACATTTATATACCTTACAATGTGATCACCCTGAAAAGTCCAGGACCCATCTGGCATCGTACATAGATTTTACAATATTATTGAGTATATGTCCTATGATGTACTTTACATCCCCATGACTATTTTTATAATTGGCAATTTGTACTTTTTAATGACTTTCATCCATTTCCTCAACCCCCCTCCATCTAATGACTATCAAAATTTGTTCTCTGTTTCTATGAGTTTATATTTGTTTTGTTTGGAGAAGTATTGGAGATTATAGAGTAGGTTCTTAATCATGGAATAAGGTTCCATATTCTAAGTGAGAGACAATTTACAGAAAAAAATGAAGAAAGACCATCAGAAATGGGAAAACAATACTGAAATGAGAATTCAGGGTATGATTTTATCCCGCCGGTGCCTACATCAAATGTTAACAAGTAAACCAGTAAAGTAGATTAAATTCCATTATTCACCTGGGGAGGGGTGTGCAGACCTTTGAGCCTGACAATACTCAGGCATAGATATGTCCTGTAACTACAGCCCAAATGTTGTGGGAAATCCATAACTTGGTGTTTAGTTGGTGTTGGAAGGTGAAGTAAGTTCAGTAGCTGTAGCTTGAACCACAAAGCGAGCAAGTTGGAGCCATGTGACCTCACAGTAGGGTATTTTCAGTGATCTGAAGCATTTATGTGTTGTGTATTATGTTGGAATGACCATTGATTGTGTGTTTCCTCTAATACATGAGGATAGCTATGGGGGGCAGGGTTCTCCTTTTATTCTCATGTCTTTTTATTCTCAATCTAGAGGATTTATGGGAATGTTCTATCAAATATTGGTTTATAAATCATGCCCTTGTGTTTCTCAAGCAATAACTCTATCAAGAGAATGTAAACTCAGATATTCCTGTGGGGATGATTTCTTAAAGACCAAGGTTTTGTTGCTTATAGCATTGCTACATGGTTGTGGACCATCAAATAGTGACTTTTTGTTCCTTCTGGGACCTGCTTTCCCAATTCAACTGTCTACTGGAATGCCACATTTGTCACAAGAACCAGAAATAGGATTACTGAAATCACTCTTCTTTAATCTGATTTTTGAAAATTGAAAGGTGAAGTAAAAGCCTATCAGCCATTTATCAGAAGTAGAAATGTTTTTTTCTTTTATGTGTTTAAAATATTTATATATTTTAAAGAATATAAATCTATATGGAGCAGAATGCAGAATATATAAGACATAACACAATACAGATTTTCTGCTCAAAATATAATGCTATCACTCTCCAGTGCTATTGTGGTTATTTCAGTGGGGATATATGTAGTGGGATTGTAAATGGAATTATTGCAAATACAACCTTGTGTCATTTGAGCTAGTCTGGTTGCATAATAATTGATATTTTTCATTCAATTTCCCTAAGTGCTATTTTAATTATTTTTCTCCCACACCTCATCTTCCTTGTTCTCCTTCTCTGCTCTAGAATCTACAAACATATTCCAGGGACATAAAGGTAGAAATAAAGAAGACAGCAGACATATCAATAAAATGAAAGATTAAAACGCGTGCTGCAAAATAGCAAGTTCAAATGGAGAGGTGATAAATCCATTCCATTTCTAGAAAGGCAAAAAAGACCAAGGAATATTTTTAACTGGGGCATTCCAGTACTGATACAATCTAATTATCTTTGATGTTCTGCAAAATTCCTAAGTATCTTGGTGAACCCGATTTAAAGCATGGTTTGCTTGGGAAGGAAGGCCTATTGCTCATATTGGGGGCTTGCCTTCACTCTGCATTCAAGTAACCCAACTGGTCTATACAGTGAAGCAAGGTGATACAGTGAATGACTACTGGTCAAACTGAGGACGCTGACTTGTTTCTTAATCTAGTCCCTGGCATAGCTTTCTGAAATGTAGCACCATTTCCACTCACATACTGCAGGTATTGTCTGAACAAAATACGTATAATTTGAACACCCTCTCATTTTAACCGTACTTTTTTTTTTTTTGTATGTTTGTTTGTTTGTTTTTTGCTACCTGATCTTTGGGTTCTTCTGATGCTATATCAGGTTATAACAATTCCACGAGCGAGTTAGGGAAATGTCTCCAGTCCTGCTTTGTCACACCACTCTACAACTACCACTTCATGACAGCAAGAGTCTTCTTTATTAAACTTGCTGGCTGCCTGTACTTCACCTGGTGTCTGGGCTCTGTCTACTGTAGTTCCTTTAAAATGTAAGTGGAATAAACCCCAGGACCTATTTCTAGGAAGTGGAGAAGGGTGCAGTGTCCCCTATAATATCAAATGCTTTTATTTCCTTAATTTCCCATGTCTGTCTCTTCCATAGTTCCGTGACTGTTTGTATTTAGGAAAAGTAAGTGCAGTGATTATCACAAGAGTTTTCACTATTTGGTTTATTTTTTAAATGCATCAGACTTAAATCTATATACACAGTGTTTTCACTCAGAAGTTAAATGATTCTCATACATGTTCTCATGTCTTACTCTGACAGCTTCCACTGGCCGCATGCCTCGTGACAAAAAAGAGAGATGATAGACAGAGGAGTGGTGTGGGAGAAAATAATGGTTTGGTTACTATGTCACCATATTATTCTACCATGCCTTTATTTATTTTTCTTCTGTGTAAGACACAGCATGTGTACATGCATAATTTTGTAGGTTGTTTTCTGAAAATGATTGATATAATAATTAGAATGATTAATGAGACTCACCAAAAGACCAGCACATTTTGAACATTTGAAGCTAGCGGGAGCAGCATCTCATCGTCTCTGATAAACGCTTCAATGGCATTATGCTAACTCCTCTTGGCAAAAGACTAGTACTTGGCTGGAAAAGCATATCCCAAGGAAAACGGATTTGTGTGCCTGTGGGTACCCAGTAGAAAATTCTTTGGAAGCAATTAGAGGGCTGATTAGCATCCCGGGCACAGATTGGGCTGGAGAGTAAGGTCAGAGAAGTATAGAATGGTTATGAGCTCCCCTCCAGTTTCCCAGGGGATTTTAAGCCAAAGAAGACACTGCCTGGTTGGTCCCCTCAGTGTCCAGAGCACAATTTGGTGTGGCATCTGCGTAACACGTTCAGCAATGTTTGCTCTAAGCACTCTAATGTATGCCTGTGTTAAACTTTGGAACTTGTAGTGTTTCTATTTTCTTTCTTTTATTCCAGTTAGTATTTTATGCCCGAGTTTATTCTCTTCTTTTAATTCATTTAAATTTTTTTCATATTTATCTTTTCCTTTTAATCTTTTAGTCCTTTTGTTTTCACAATCTCACAGTTAATTGTTTAGTTGATTTATCTTTTTCTTACTCTTTTATAAGCCTTCTTTTATCTCATGTTTACTTTGTTCTTATATTACTTATTTACCTAGTTTCTTATCACCTTTAGGCGTTGCTTTAATTATTTCCCTTTTATGTTATCTATTTTTCATTGTGGTTCTTAATTTTTTATTATCTTCTTTTCTCTTTCTTATCTATATTTTAGTTTATCTTAATAAAGCAGGTAGAGAACAGTACAACTTGTGGGGAAAGAAGAGAGCAGAGCCTCTCTCTGCCCCAAGCAAAAGAGATTGCTCTCTTTTCCCCTGTCTACCAAGTTGTTCCTGTCTCTTCCCAGGAAGGAACGTCTAGTCTTAAACTTCCTACCTAGAAGCCTGATTTCAGAAATTCAGTGTAGTACAGTGGTTAAGGTCACAGATGGAACTGAAACAAAACAGGAACACATTAGACCTGTGCTGTTGATAGTATTACCTAGCCTTTAGCACTTGAAATTCTCTATAGTAATAACAGTAACTTTCAAATGGTGTGTAGATTAATTCACATGAAACATCATTTATTAATTCCTAATTTCCCTACTCCACTAATAAAAGGACTAGGATATGAATAACAGTTATGTTTCTAGAAGGGCAGCAACCACTGTTTCAATATTACCCCCTAAAAACCTAAATCTATCCTCTCTTAGGTCACTGAACTAATCTCCATGTCTTCCATTTTTGGCCAAATAGACTGTCATGATAGTTTCATTCTCTCATTAACCTTCTGTTTTCTTCTCAGAATCATGCATCTTTTCCCTCACTTTGCCAAGTGGAAGACTTTTCCTTTAACCAAGGACTGAAACCCTGAATTTGTGTTAATATAGCTTACAGTAGCCAAAATGCTACCTTTAGGCTGATTCCTTCATTCCTATGATATTGTCCACTTTGACTGTCCACTGGTTCTAGCTATTGGTAATCAAGAGCCTTATTGTACTGATAAATTTTAATAACATTTTGCACTGACTGTCCTTTCTACTTGATCTCAAATTTCTCTACTGGAAAGCTGTGGAATGAAATATTGGGATTCTAAATTCAAAGTCTCTGATTTATAATTTTAGAAGTTGATATCCAAAGTGAACCTTTCTGATTTCATCTCTCTTTCAGTTCGGGCAACGTAATTATTAGGATAGTAGATAATATTGTTTGTGAGTTTCACTTGGCTTTTCACGGAAAATGGGGCTTGCATGATATTTACTGCTGTCTATCTCAGTTGCCATTTGTCAGAGTAGAAATATGGCCAATACAAATATAGATTGAGCAAGTTAATATCAATTATTTGTAGATCATTTAGTCTCAATAAAAGGATGTTTCAACATTTGTTTTTTTTCTCCCCATTAAAATAGAGGCTTTATCTTAATGTCTTTTACTACATGTTTATATTGCTTAAAATGTAATTCTCTGGAAAAGGCATTAAGTTGTATTAATGTACCTTGGGGAAGTCTTATCTTTCAGAAAGCTCAACAGATCATTTGGTTGCATAGATCACACATATTGTTAGTTGATTTATATTCTAAATTGCATTGCTTTATTTTATTAAGCTGAAATTTTTAAATTATTTTTCTCCAACAGTTCTCAAGACTAATTTAGATATTTTGCATACACTTATGTTTGTGACTGTAAGATCTTCTAGATTTTTCACACAAGGATGATATCCATTTGATTTTCCTCCAGATGCTGAAATATGAAAATGATAATGTTTGAATATCAAATAATCTGTTCCATACATAAGGCAGATTCCTCTGTGAATCATGATCAGGTTTCTTGAATGAGGTGTAATTCAGGATTTTAAGTGTCACTATCAAATACAGCTCTTGTTTCCAAATTTACTTTCAGACATTGAATTCTAATAGTCAAGTGCTGTAGATACTTTCTGCTAACTGCTTTCCAAAAGTATTTGTCATTCTTTATTAGATTAAACAAAATTTTAATAAATTTTTAACTTTGTCCTTTGACTTCTCAACATTGAAAACAATTATTTCTGCGTCAGTAGCAATATTTGTCACATCAACCTTCTTGTCATTTACAACCTATTGTATATGATCATGGTAGCACATTTTTTTGGATCATGCTAGCACATTTTTAAGTCTGAAATTAAAGCTTTCAAATTAGTTTTTCTTTGGAAAAGATTGTTCTGTAAATATAATAGGAGAGCATAGTTTTCCATTTTCATGAAATTAATTCCAGATATAAATAATATTAAAATTGTTTCTTTTAAAGACATATAATGTACTAATATCACCATGATGAATTAACTTTCTTGAACTATTTTTATTCTAAGTATATTCCTTATACTTAATATGCTCCCTTTGATTGATTAAATGAAATAAGAATGAATTACAAAATATAGTAAAAGCATTTTAAGACACAATTCTGCTTAATGTGGTTCAGCACTGTATTATGAACATTTGAGCAACTTTGGATCTTTTGTATTTTTTGGATCGTTTTGGAATCTTGGGATCTTTTACTGCAAGTATAAAACCAAGATGGAATCAACCAAAATATTTCTTGATTTATTGTTGAATTATCCTAAGCTTTGTAGCTGGTAGATAAATCACACTTAGAAAAACCTGTGTTACAATGATACTTTACAACGATGACTAACATTATTTTTTAATATGTGAGCTTACAGTTGATTAAAAACTAAGATGAATTTAGCCTACTTTCAATTTTGCACACATGACAAAAAACAGATCAGAACCATTACCGTTTTAAATTCATTTACAGCATTGCTCATATTTAGTAATTCAGACTTTAGTAATACCCATATATGAGAATGCAACTTGATTAAATAATTGTTTTTATCTCCATATTTAATTCCATATCAAAATTTGAAATGAGGAAGACACTATTCAGTAAGACATAATGCTCATTAAGCTTAATTTGTTTGTAAAATCATTTACCTTTTGTATTTGCTTTGGGCTAGAAGGCTCATGTTTATTATGCTGAAAAATATTAATTTACAAATAATATCATCTCATTGTCGTTATTTAGGCAGATACTGACCTATTCAATAAAATTATTTCAATTTGAATGACAAGGTTTTTAAGCTGCAATTCTTTTAGAAATTCTAAGACATGTAAATAGGGTAGCTGATTATTGTCTACTTGAAAAAAGGAAATGACCTATTCTTACATTTTTGTGTAATTTATATAAAAAAAATTAACTTTGCTAATTTTATGTTTTTATTTTTGATGATGCCTCAATTTTCTTCCTCTCTTTGTATTTTTGTAGGCATTTGGTAAGTTTACCTTTCTCTTTAAAAAGGAAAAAACAAAACAAAACAAAGCAAACAAACAAAAAACCCTAATACTGTGCTTTGTATCATTGTGAATACTGTTTTCTTCCACCACCTCAATTTCCTTGCATTTAAGTCTAGTAACAAAGACACAGACTTCATTCTGAGTCTTTTTTCTGTTTCACTTTCTTTTTCTTGTTTTCCTCAACCTAGCCTTTCTAGCATTAGCAGCATAGAGTTTCTTATTTTGCTGGTGCTGTTATTGTTGTTATGATGTGACCTTGTTCTCTCAGATAAGACTACTTTGGCTGTGAACTAACAGAAATAATGGTTTTAAACCAGTAAGTGATTATTTTTTTTGCACGTAATAAGAAGGCTAGAGGTATTCAGACTGGATTTGGAATTGCAGCACTAAATTATCATCGAGGATGCAGAATTTTTCTGTTTTCTCACTTAGCCATTTGAGCATAAGGCTTTAACCTCATGCTCAATGCTTCATGGTGACTGATTTGGCGTTTCCTTGTGGTATCAAATTGAAATTTTAGGTAAGAGGACATAAGGTGAATTAAGACAAACAGCTTATGCTACCCGAGTTTCTTCACTGAAAGAGCTTTATGGGTAAATTCCGTTTATATCTAAATGACCCTGTTCAGATGACCACTCCTAACAGCAGTAGAATCAGGAAAATACAGTTTCTTAATGAGCACATTGACACTTGAAACAGTATCAGGTTTCTGTTAAGAAAGAAGGAGAAAAATGAATATAGCGTAAGCCGCAGTGGGGATTCTTAAAAAAATTATTATTTTTTTAGTACTTTGGCTATTTTAAATGCATAATTTTGCTTAAAGTGTTCTAAATAACCTCCACAATGAACACATTTTCTTTCTTTCTTTCAGTTAATCTAAGATTAAATAGGCTCATTATTTCCATAAAACTGTGCAAGTATATTCACCCAGGTTTGTTTAAAACAACAACAACAACAACAACAACAACAACACTAAAATGAATATATATATATATATATATATATATATATTTCTTCATATTTATAGTTTTTGTTTTTTTAACCATGAATCTATAAGGAAAGTAAAAATAACTATTATACAGTGTCCACAATATAATCTTCATCAGACTATCATAAAAAACAGATGTTCCCTAAAATTTTAACCAACATTAGAGACTAAAAAGCATTTTAATTTCATACCATAAATTCTCCTATGCCTAAAAATAAACACACAAAAAATACAAACAAAAAATAAGCTAAAAAAAAGTAATAAAAAACTCTATTGCTGAGAGTTATGCTAAAAAGCCAAATTAAACAATTTTTAAAAATCAGTATTGAAATTAAAGTAGTAATGTTCTAATATGGTGGTACTTTTTAAAAAAAAAACAAACACTTTGACAACAGGATTCCAAATTATCCAATTTTGTGAATACTCATTTTCTCTGTGCATTGATAGAGGTCATTTCCACTACAGTGTTGCAACCTGACAGAATGGGAGAACGGGTGTAGAAGTCAGGCATGTGCCCAAGTTGTCCTTGGAAAAGAAAGAAGCACATCTTGTCATGAGTATGGACTGACCTTGAAGTGGCCGGATGTGGTGGCTCTGATTGTGTCCAGGGCAGTCAGTTGCTGGAATCACAGTATCTGTCTTCTCAATCTTGAGTGCTCTACTCATTTTTAAAAGTTTCCATATAAATAAATAGGCAAACAAATGAGAGGGTTACATGAGTTGCGTCAGTATTTGTGTTCATAGAAACCGACTCTTTTCCTAGTTTAAGCATGGATTTGGAGGAATTAAGTTTCTTGTGATTTTTTTTTATAGCAAACAGCAGAGTAGCACAGAGTAATAAGTTTAGGTCCCATAATCAATACAGACTAATATCTTCAATATTTACAAAGCTGACTAAAAAAGTGATGTTTTTACATATGTGAAGACTATGTAATACATTATTTTTTAAGTGTTATTTTTAAGCTATGCAGACCAAATGAAATTTTTAGCTTAGCTTATCATAAAAGTGCTTTTCGTAAACCATTCTGTTTTTTATCTTTTGCCATAAGTTGCTGTAAGAAACTGTCGTATATAATCACTTTCTATTGATCTCCCCTTAAAGACAATTGGTGTACCAGAATTGAAACCTATTTAGGATTGCAAGAGCTGTGAGTGAAATCAATATTGAGGAAAGAGTTGGTTCTGAATTTTGTGGTGTTGAACCAAGGGAAATTAGAAAGGCAACATCAGGGGCTGAAAGCCCACCAAGAATCAAAAGACAAAGAAAAAATCTCAATCCAAATGGGCCTGGCCAAAGAGGAAAGCCCAGGTGTGATGGGATGGAGCTCCAAGTTGAACGAATGTGGTTTAGGAGAGAAACAAGCTTCAGTCCCTGAACTACTAGAATATGAAGGTAGACATAATTTTATAAGTAAATTGAGGTCTGTCCTATGAGAGAAAGGATGCAATTGTGAGTCACAAGCCAGCGTGGAACATTATTAAAGTATATGCAAAACAATTTTTGAGGATTATGGAAACTAATATTTGATTTAAAAAACAAAATTTATCAATGAGTGTTTCCTTTTGGCTGAATAAAAAAGCCCACAACATTGCTTCTAAAATAAGTTCATCAAGGTAGAAATCAAAGTGACAGATCACAGAAGTCACTTGTTTCCTGATTCCTTTAATCATTCGCAGTCATTTCTTTTGTAGATGTGCGAGTCCTGTTAATTTTGTTCTTCTGCTTTTGCTCTATGACCTAATTTGAGAACATTCTTCTAATAAGCGAGTTTAACCTTTACATTTATAGCAATATGCAGATTTTATTAATTTTATCCTCTCTGATTCTCTTAAAAAACATGTTCTTGTTATTCTTCTTATGTCTTAATTTTAAGCATTCTGTTTGTTTAAAAATTTATATTGATTTGGTTGGACATAATACATTCTAATGTAAATCTAATCGTGCTTTGTTTGCACTAACAAAAGAAATGTGAATAAAAGGTAAAGATAGATATTCTTCTAAAATACCAAGACAATTTGGTCTTTCTCTTAATGAAAATATGATATTGAGGACACCTAATTACTCTTTATTACCCCAACTCTGTTTTTTTTTGTTATTGTTGTTAAAATTCTGATTTTTCCTTAGTTACAAATTATTAGAAAATTAATTTATATTCCCTGTCACTGATTATATTTCATTTTTAACTTTTTGTTGAGATGAAATACTTATTTTACAGGTTTTGGTGCTCATTTTGCTCTTCTCATAGTTTTCAGCTTTCCAGTTTACATTTGACTATAACATGTAGTGTGTGAATAGTGCGCTAAAGAACAGGGTTAGCATGAATAGCTAAGCAAATTTATGCTTTCCTAGTAAGAATCGTACTTTAAATGGCCTACAGTCATCTCAACCACAGCAAACCCTTAACTGAATCCCACGTCTTATCTACAAATCTGCTTCTCCTTTTTTATTCACTCTGTTTCTGTTACTAATGCACAGTACACCTGTTCAGTCCACCTTGATAGCTGTGATTATATCCTAACTAGCCCTGAAGGTTGGCCACAAATACTATTCATTCATTCTGTAAAAAACCGCTAAATTCTATCCTTTCCTTTGTAAACCCATTGCCACTTTGAGGAAAGACTTGATTTTCTCACTCTTTAGCTATTTATTAGTTACCTAACTTTAGTACTCCCAATCATGTCTCCTGAGTTTCCTTACTCAAATGTTTCTCTCAGCTCTCACGGGAAGCTCTTTCTAATATACAAATTGAGTATATATGTACATATATACCTCTCTGCATTTCTTCAATTGTTCTCTGTCACTTCCAGAAAGAAAACTCCAACCCTTCTAGAATAGTGTACATGGTCTTCATAGCCAAATATCTGCTTACGTTTATTTACAGTCTCAGCCATTGCCATCCCTGCATAATTCCTCTTGCAATGTGCATTCGCTATTCTAGTCGCATTCAGTATTGCTGCTCCACACTTTAAACCCTTTGTATATATTCTCTGGCCTAAGATAATGAAATGGGAATTGCCCTTCAAGCCCAAAGGCTTTGAAGTTAATTTCTAATTCTTTAACATATATAAATTGTAGTTCCTCTTAAATATTTTAGTACGTAAAACACAAAGGTAATAATACACATCTTCCAGCCTTATCATAGTCATATAAGAAATTGCAATTAAATAACACCAAATATATTTACTACCGTGTTTCCCCGAAAATGAAACCTAGCTGGACAATCAGCTCTAATGCGTCTTTTGGAGCAAAAAATTAATATAAAAGCAGGTCTTATTTTAGTATAAGACCGGATATAATATAATACAATATAATATAATATAATAAATATAATACCAGGTCTTATATTAATTTTTTGCTCCAAAAGACGCATTAGAGTTGATTGTCCGGCTAGGTCTCATTTTTGGGAAAACACAGTGTCTAGAACAGTAGTTTTGGTCTGTGTTCTTCCACATGGTAAGCCCCAGTTTTCTTTGTAGAATGAACTAAACATTACCTATTAAGCAAAGAAATCCTTTGTGTGCCCCTTCACTCTTTCGTACTGTCATTCCGTATCGTATGCTTCCATATAATTTGGTTATGTAATACAGCATCTACTTTTCAGAATTATAATTATTTGATTATGTACTTGTCTCTCTGACTATGTTATGATTTCTTTAAATAAAATATTGTTTTTCACTCATTTTCTTCCTTTATCATGTACTATAATGCCTGGCAATAAAAATAAAAGGGTCTTCAACAATTTCTTATATTTTTTTTCTTCCTGAAAAAAATATTAGATATTAAGAAAATTAAGCATATGTTTTTTAAGTTTGTTACATAATCTTTAAATTATGGGAAACTTGAGTTTATTATGAGTAGTGTTTACGTACATATTTATGGTTTTTGTTACATTTGATAAATCATTTATTAATAGTTATTTAGAAATACAGAAACTGTGTTGAATAATTCATTTTGCCCTATTCACCTCTCAAAAGCTAATTATCTAATTTTCATGACCTTTGAATATTTTTCTGTTTGATTTCATAGTCAGTTCAACAAATGCTTACTGAGTGGCCACTGTGTGTAAGGTAATGTAGTTATTTAATTAAAATTAATATTTAGCTAACATTAATTACATCTTCAACCTTCAATATGATGGCAGCAAAACAGGAAGTCCTTGTACCACGTTATTATGTGCAGTTTTAATCTCACAAATATTTAGTAAGCAACCACAGTCTGGCAGCAAATATGCTAAGTGATGGAGATAAAACAGCTGAATGTAACTTTATCTTTGCCCTTGCAGAAATTACAGAGTTTCACGGAGCCTGTTTTTTCTTTTAAGTATTTTAAAAAATATGCAATTCTAAGCATAACTCTGCCATGTTGTTTATATCACATCATTTTTAATGCTAAACTTAAATTCAGTTTAAAATTATTTTATAATCATACAGAAATAGTTTGCAATATTTCAAAATAATAATAATATAAGAATAATAACAAATTTATTTCGTACCTACCATGTGCCGGTTACTCTGCTATATAGTTTTCTCGTACATTATCACATTTAAGTAGCAAAACAACTCTCCTTAGGTAGATGGTATTGCTATAAGCTATCCTCATCATTTGCCTGACAAGAAAACTTAGGTTTAAAGAAGTTTGGTAACTTTCCAATGTTTTAAGAACTGGTAGAATAAAGATTCGAACAAGTTCTGTGTGACCACAGAGCCTGAAGAGCTATTGTCATCACACTGAACCCCCTCAATACAAACATCTTGTATTAATTATTTATTACATAATAATGCTAGGTATCAAACACAAAACTTGGTGGCAGAAGTCAATCAACATTTATTTTTGCTCACCAGTCTATATATCAGCCTACTGGTTCTCCTGATCTTAGTTGATCACCACAAGGCTTTCTCATACATCTGCCGTCGGCTGCCAGTCAGCTGCCAGTGTGCTTATTCACATGTCTGGTGCCTCCGCTGGGACAGTGGCCTGAATCAGCTTTCATGTGTGTGTGTCACCCATCAAGAAATGAGTGCAAGCACGTCTTCTTGGGAAAAACAAAAGACAGAGAGAGTAGACACTTGTGATATTTCTTATGGCTTAGCCTTGGAACGGGCACACCATTACTTCTACCACATTATATTGCAAAAGCATGTGTCAAGTTCAGCTGAGATGCGTAGGGAAAGAAAATAAACACTACCGCTTTTTGGAAGAACTGCAAAGTCAAGTTGCAAAGGGCATGGGCAGAGGGAAGGATCAAGCATTGGAGTTATTTTTTGTATTTAACTACCATACTCTACTCCCTGATCAGGATATTCACATCCCTGCCTTTTACAAAATACACTGACTTCCTCAAAGCCAGCAAATTCTCATTGAATCACATCATCACACTCAGAGACCATACAGATCTCAGGGTCCACATTAAGTCTGGAAACTGATGCTTGGATGCAGTTCCTCTTAATCTGAAGAGGTAAAGAAACAAATTACCCCTCCAAACACACAGTGTATAATGATGACACAGGTAACTCTTATGGACCGTCCCATTTGAAAAGAGGAAGACTGGGCAGTCTTACACAATTCTGAAATCCAGGTTTCATCAGAATTGTCATTCTGAAGGTGGTTACTATTCCTTGATTAGGCCCTTAACTTGGGACTGTCTCCCTAGTGTACTTAACTTAGCTCCATGGGAAGTTGTTCCTTTTCCATTGTCCTATTTGGACACTTCTAAAGAGAACATTGAATATATGTCCTGTGAGGTATTTTTGCTTTCTCAGTCTGATGCATGCATTTTAAAGGTGAGATCTCAGTGGTCATTTTGCATTTTGAACAATCTCAGTCATTTTTAGACCAGGCTGTGGGAACTTGTGCCCACTGCAAAACTCTATTCAACAAAATCCACCAAAAGTGACATACAGCATGCTTATTAAGGCATGTCTTTCTACTTACGTGTGAGTAGAAATGTGTGAGTAGTCAATGTGTGAGTAGAAATGCAATGGACATATTAGCCTGCTGTGAGATAAAAATACTACAGATTCCAAGAATTCCTTTTATTCACTTGAAAATGTCCACTAGGCAATGTGTCAATTCTTTCAGAGGCCCATCAAAGGATGTTACAGCCCAACTCTTGATGTGATCCTTACCCTGAAACCATTGCAGACTTGGACAATCTTTTCCTGGCTTAAGTACCTGGATATGCTAACTAGTTTTCTTTTCTAACCTAGCAAGTTCTGGTCGCTTTTTATTAGGTTGGTGCAAAAGTAATTGAGGTTTTTGCAATTACTTTCAACCTTTTAAACTGCAATTACTTTTCAACCAACCTAATATTTCTGCTAAATTCTGCTTGTTGACATTGGGGCTGGTATTTTTTCAGCTCATCTTTTTCTTGTAATAACTCATGCACAATGAATAAGAACCACTAACACTTTATCAATCTTCCTGGAAATCTCATGACTCAAGGGGTGGGTGGAACATAGACCAATCTAACAATTTTTTCCTTTTATTGCCCCTGAACTATAAATCATGTTAACATACGTGTAGATCTCCTTCCCAGATAGCTACAGTTGTCAAGACTCAGTTGCTTGCATTTTTCCTCCCTGATTTAAGATGGCTCCATTACAACAAATAGCTCATACCCATTCAGCCTATTTCTGGACTGTGTCTTGTATTCTAGTCATCTGTCTTTCTGCACATCCTCTATTAGTATACTGCTTAAATGTTGACACTTTATAATATGTTTAGTGCATAGCATGGCTAATGTCCATTCTTCGCACTTCTTCCTTTGAGTTTCTCCTTTATACTCTGCTCATTTTTCCATGTGAATTTTAGAAAGACTCCCCTAGTTTAAAAAAAGATGATGTTTTATTAATGAATTCACTTGCAGAGAATTATCATCATTATAATATCCAAGCACATGATATAATTCTGCATTTGTTAGCACATCATTTGTCTCCTTCAGTAGTTTGTTAAATTATTCCTTATATAGAGTTTAGGTATTTCCTATTTAGTATATAAATTGTAGGTATTTTTAAATTCTCTTTGCTATTATTTGTTATTTGTTATCATTCTTTTACGTAGTTGGAAATTCTAAATTGCAGTTGACTATATAAGGACCACTAGCTGTTTCTGTTTTTAAATTTGAGTGCTTAAAACATTATTGCTTTCTCTTATTTTTGAGGATTGATTTCAGGTGAGTCCTCTGCATTTTATAGATATGCAGTTGTATAATCTACAAACATAGGTAATTTTATTTTCCTTGTTTTTTTCTATTTTTTTGTACTTCATGCAATTTACTTCCTTTCTAATTGTTTTGATTGGCACTCAAGTACAAACCTTAAATTGTTAAGAGGGGAATTGAGATTGTGATAGATCTGTTTTCCCATCTTAAGAAAATAGTCATTATTTTCTATTTCTTTTAATTTTTATTTTAAAAAACTAACTGTTCAATTTTCAAATACTTTTCATTACCTATAAAAACTCTCTGATATCTGTATAGAAGTATTGATTTGATAAATTATATCAATTTAGCAATATTGAAACATGCTTGAATTCCTGGAATAAATCCCACTTCGTCATGTTACATTTATTTTTTAAATATGTTGCTAAAATATGTTTAGTTTTGATTTTTCAGGTCAATATTTGTCAAGCGATATTTTTGTGATTTTATTACAGTTTCTGTAAACTTATTGTCTTTTATTAGTATTAATATATATTCAATTGATGATCTGAATTTGGAAGCTCTCCCAGGAAATATTTTCATGGCATTTCAGTTATCTGCTTTTTAGAAATTTACTAAAATTACCTCCAAAAAACTCCCTGATCCCTTTGATTCAGTTTGTTTCATTTAGTTTTGGTTATTGTTGCATTGTTTTGGGGCTGTATTCTCTATGGAAATTATTATGTATAGACTTTATTTTCTTCTTTGGTCAGTTTTGGGAAATTATATTTTCCTAGAAATTATCTATTTTAAACAAATTTTCAAGTTTATTTGTATAGTTTAAAGCAAACCTATTTTTATGACCTCTTCTGTTATTTCATATTTTATATGTTCACACTTTTTTTTTTTATTAGGTGAGTAAGAAGTTTTTCTTGTTGGTTGACCTTTGTCAAAGAACATATTTTGGCATTTACATATTAATTAAAATATTCTATGTTCCAACTTACTGCTTTATGTTGAGTATGTTTCTATGCATGTCTGTAATTTCTGCTTTACTAATATTACTACTGTGCTATATTCTACAAAGATATGAGTGTTGTTTTCTCTTCAGTATGAATTGCAGACTACAGCCTCAAGAAGCTTCCTCTTATGTCACATAGTGGACGCCAGCCTAAATCCTAACTTGGGTGAAGTTAAAATCACGATCCTGCTTTCTTTTTGTTTGTACATTCCCATGATATTATTTTTTAGCTTTATAAAACATTTTACACATGCCTCTTCCAAAAAAGCATAGTTTGTGTTTTCTTAGATCTAAAGTGAAGCTAATTTTTAAAATGAATTAAGTAATTCACCTTTACTGCTATTGCATTATTGTTGTGAAGTTATGTCATAATTTTGTTTTGTTATATTTTCTGTTAACATGTTGTAAGTATCCCTTTTTTATTCTTGCACATAGTTCTGATATTTGAGTATTAGCATTTTTATTATATTGATACCTTTTATAATTACAATTTTAAAGATATTTTTACTTCTGACATTTTCTATTAGTTTATTATTGTTAATAAATGAAAATTAACAAGTCTTCATCCTCTTTCTCCATTTCACTTCATACTATTAACATTCTTACCATGCCTTTGTATAACTTTTTGTATAAATGAATATTCTGTATGTATGTTTGTATGTTTGACCTTGGCCTCAATACCTCTCTGAACCAAAATCTTTAATGCAGTACTCACTGCAGTTACTTGATTTTTGTGCTATGATGTGTAGCAGGATTGCTGAAAACAAGAAGTGTAATGTTTGCTTTCCAGGAGCAGCCCCTCCCCTTCGGAAAGGATAGTTTTGCAAGTCTTTCTGGCATCTCAATTTTTACACTGTTAGTTTCTCTGCATTTATTGAATAATCTGTTTCCTTCTCTCTTTCAAAATGGAGTATATGTGTGTGACATCAGAATGAGGAATGGAAAATGATTCTTGCCAGAGGTCCCCAATAACTCTTGAAAGTAGGCCGGGTGAGAGTTCTTTTATTCTATTTTACAATGAAGAATGGGAAAACAATATACTACTGACCAGGGTTGCTCAGTTATCAAACTAGGGAGCTAGGACTAAAAATGCTTTTTCTCTTTATCTAAAGAAGTTGTCCTGAAAGCTGCTTCCATTAAATAAGACTGCCTCTCAGATAAGACTGCCTCTCAGCTATGCCTATACAAGCTTTTATTCCTTTATTATTAATAACAAAATAAATGTCTGTAGTAGCAAATAATTACTGATAATATGTCTAGCCATGTCTGTGATCTAACTTGCCGATACTAAGGTTTTCTTGATTGAGTTAACTTGTCTACAACTTGCACACGTATCTAGTTTTTCTCTTCCTTCATTAGTTCAGGGAAAGCCAAAGCTCTGTTTAGTCACGCTGCGCATATATTCAATCGATGACATCTTAAAACATACAGAGGGTGCCCAAAAATGTATACACATTTTAAGAAAGGAGAACTGTATTAAAATTGTAATATTCAATATATACCATTAACAAAAGATGAATACAAGTCATGTTTGACTTCTGCAATTACAAGAGGTGCTCAAAGTGGTTACCATCAGTGTCCAGACACTTCTGAGTACAGCGAACTACTGCTCGAGCAATGTTGACCAAAGTGTCCACTTGTATACATTTTTTGGCACCCCCAGTATTTGTAATAATGTGTTAATAGTGCACGATGAGTACATGGAATATGAAATCCTCCTTCCCATTTTGAACAATTCTGATTATCTTCCAGGGTTTTACTGAAAGAGATGGGACAAAAAATGAAAGGGGCATGGTCAAAAACATGGTGCAGTTTATGCTTTCGTATGGTGGTATTTTAAATAGTAGTAGGTATACTGATAACCTGACGGGATTGGCAAAATATATCTCAAATGGAGGATAGTTAGGGAATGCAGAACTTAAGCAGATGAGACACCTAGAGAGAAACAAGTTTACATGCTTTGAGAAGTTCATATTTCAACACCACAGGTGATAACAGGTAATCTTGTATAGAGGAACAACTTCAAAGACAAAACAGAGCAGGAATGGGCACAGTCCTTGCTTAGGTGCCATGTGTCTTATCCATGCATTTCTATGTTTTGACATAACAGAAAAATATTTCAAAATATAAACACTTTTAACTTTCTCAAAAGTTTTTCCTTCTCAAATTAAATCACACATGACAGATTTTTTGAACAATCTGGAATAGAGCCATCAACATTTGACTTTGAAGCATCGAACAGACTGCATTACAGCACCTGAAAATATACACAATGAATTTCCTAGAATGAAGTTAACAAGGAGTTGAATTTGAGTAGCATTATGTAAAATGAATATATACATAGACTCGTATGTACGTACGTGTTTGTGTGTATGTGTGTGTATAGGTATATATATGTCAAAGAAACAGTGCTCCTTTTCCACAGGCTGATTAATAACTTTGAGATTTTATAGATTCACATAAATTATTTAATTTGTGTCTACAATTCATCTAATGTCCATTATCCTAAGTTGCAGATCACTGACTTAAAATTAGAATGTGACATTTTAAATAACATCCCAAAAATGTTATAGAAAGTAAACTAATGTGTCTTTATTAGTCCTTGAGAATCAATTTCAAAAGCCTTTAGATTCTGATGAAAATTATGCAAATTCCAGCATACCATCATCCTTATAGTTTATGTTAATTTGACATTAATGTTAGCTGCCTATCTCACTAACAATAATCCATTTGAACTAGCAGGCTGGAATACCAATTACTGAAATGAGTGGGGCTCATCCTTGAAGTTTCTTTTCTCTATTGCAAGTAGACATATGTCAGCACACAGGGAATAGTACAGATGTATCAAAGTCTTTCAAGTAACCAGGCATCTTTGTATAATGGAGCAGGCTGTGGTTGACATACTAAGTCTTAAAAAGAAAAAGAAGTCACTTTGTATTGAGAACAGAAAGAGCTGAAAAAAGAGAAAAACTGATGTGAAGATATTCCTATGTATTTAAAGTCATTATTAGAGAATGTTGATCAAGTAGAATATCTATTTTATACTGGGTTAGTATGTATTTTATTGAATTTGTTTGTGAAGAATTCAAGATACTAATTGATTTTTTTTAATGAAGGTTTTTTTCTCTCTCTTGATTCTGGCTGCTGAGTATGAATTACTTTATTATTTTTACTTTAATTAGTGGCTTATAAAGAAAGTGAAAGTTTAGAAAAAAAGGGGAAAAGTTGTTATTTGTCTTCAAAGGAAGAATTAGCTGGAATCTGTGAATTTTTGTACATGTCTTTTCTTATAGTGATGGTATATTTTAAATGTTGGACTTAAGTTGAGTTACTGGGAACTTCTGGAATAATTCCCCCAATTTTTCTTGCATCATGTATTGTGGGAAATACTAACACAAATGATTCAAAGACTGTATGCCCAGGACTAAAGCTCCTAATTTCTGATAGTTAAAATGTTACTTAAACATATTATCTCTTTGATATATTTACATATTACTTTGAATCATTAGTTAAATTTTTATGTGTGTGCTTATGTGCATTTTCTTTGTTTTTCCAAATAGATTATAAGGTTGTTAAGATTTAAGACAATTTTTCATTCTTTTTAAGTCTTCCACAGTGCCTAAGGCAATAAAAATGCAAGTGTTTTCTATATTAATTGTGCCACAATTACATAAGTGGGTAGGAATAAATTAATGACCCCCCACAAGTGCATTAACAACTTAATGGCAACTATTATCACAAACATAGTATATGGCAAGTGGATGATTATGAGAGGCAGAGAAGGAAGAGCAAAATAATAATGTAGAGGAGGTAGTTCAAGTATCTGCACCAGAAAATTGATCTTTCTATAATTAAAGGTTAAAAAGAAGCTACCAATTAGGAAAAGATCTCGCAAGAGGGTAAAAAGTCTCCTGGGATGAGGACCATTCTTGCCACCACAGACATCTTCTCCACTGATTTTTATGAAGATGCTCAGTGATTTCACAAGAATGGAGATTATTTTCAATTTATATTTTGAAATATTTTAAATAGAATCATATAGCGAACATGCATATAGCTTTCACCTAGCTAAACAGCTGTTTGCATTTGCCAATTGTGTATTTATTTATTTATTTATTTATTTATTTATTTATTTATTTTGCTGAGGTACTTAAACAGAATTACAGGCAGCATGATAATTTATCCCTAAACATTTCAGGATGCATCACTAAAATTAAGGGTATTTCCTCTATAACGAGAACATCATTTATGCAGTAGCAAAATTCATAATAATTCTCTACATTGTCCAATAGTCCAGTCATGTCCAAATTTCAGAATGGAAATTTTAGTGACAGAATTTTGATGTGTGCTATGGAAAGTTCTGTTCAATTACTTTTCTCCATTTATGAGGAGAACAAGCTTGTGTTTCTGATGTGTGGATGGCCATCGGAGAGTAAATCTTAAATATTCTCACCACAAAACAGAAATGCTAATTAAGTGATGTGATGAAAGTGTTGGAGGTGGTAACACTGTGGTGGTAATCACATCGCCGTATATAGATCGTGTGTGTGTGTGTGTGTGTGTGTGTGTGTGTGTGTAGATATATACAGGTTTGTGTGAATTAAATCAACAGGTGGTACACCTTAAACTTTCACAAGGTTACATGTCAATTATATGTCAATAAAGCTGGGGGTGGGGCAGAGCTGACTTGGCTGTGGGGGTTGAAAGGCCTTAGGATGGAACCAGTGACAGATGCCCCTCAGTAAGTCAGAAAACAGGCTGTAGCCTCTATTGGGGCATCCAGCATGGTTAGGTGAATAGGTGAATAAGGTGAATATCACTCAGCAATAATCCACAATTACAAAAAAAAAAAAAACACAAGATTGTAATATTTTGAAAAGAAAGCTGAGAATTTCAGCTCTCCTGCCAGAGGAGAGGTACCCAATTGATGCATAAGTCAAAAATTTCAGAATCTAAAATTTCACATCTCATATTACACTCCTCCCTGCATTTATATAAAGTTCAAACAACTTACATTTTTAAAATCTCCGCTACATTTTCCCTCCTACAGTTCTTCTCACATTTCAGCCCACTCCTTCTCTCACCCCCTCTGCCTTACAAAAGTGTATTTCTTTTCCTTGTGTTTTTCCACTCTTAAAAGTGAACATTCTCACTTCATTAACTCATTTGCACTGATAGTCATTTGCTGTTTGCCCTTCTAACTACTTTTTCCCATAAAGCTCTTCTCAAACATCTGAATTCTTGTGACGTTTTGTATGAATCACAAGCATTAGGAAACGCTGTTTCACAGTGACCCTCAACTGTACTTCATATTAAACTTCATTTGTAAAATGAATATGATGACATGGTCTTAATAACCATGTTTAGTGAGTCAATAATTGTACAGTATGTGATCAATGTTTATTGGAATCTTTGTAATTTGCTTATGTAAAATGGAGGTTAAATCATTAACCTTGGTGTTTACTTCAAGATTGTAAATGGACTTTCTTAGCTTGTGAAGAGAATCAAATGAAGTAATGTAGATGCACATTATTTGTAAAGTGTATAATTCTATGTATACAGTATTAATAAAAATCTAAAATATATAATCAGGTTTTCTAAATGAAAAATAATCCTCTAAATAGCAAAGGATTCAAAGAGGAAAGCTAATGCCAGTCCCACCGTAGTTGTTAATTGCATCTTGTTCTGAGTGGCCTGCCTGTTTTATTTCCTTCCTTTTTTTTTTTTTTTCCCTTCTTCTAAAGACTTTCTATTCTGCTCATGGTCTCTTGGAACTCTTACTCAGTTTCCCAGTATGCTGTTGCTCAAAAGAAAGAATGACTGCTCAAAATATCCCTACTCAGTGAATTAGTTGTATCTTGTTTCCTGCAGTTTATCTGCAATTAAATGTATGTAAATAAAATGTATTCATCCGTAACTGTAAGATTGTAATGTTGAAATTTGCATTCTACTAATTAACTAACAACTAATCATGATTATATACAGTGATGTTTTTTATATTTACATTTTGATCATAAAATAATTTTGTTAGCTGATCTTTAAGTGAGATATATTCAGAAGGAGCCTTGCGTAGACCGATCAAATCATAAAAGTTTGGTACCTTTTTTTCTCAAACCTTGCTTTCTCATGGGTGTCCAACCTATGATAGAAGACCAATGCAAGTTTGTTGAATGAGAATATACCAATTTTGAAAAATGTAACAAAATGTAGTTAATAAGGGATATATTCTAATCCGAGAATTTTGTAAAAGCTCTTCTATAGAAATATTGAAAAAAGTCATCTTTATTAATTGGCATTTTGGCAACAACTTTTAATATTTTCATTAGACTATCATTTAAGACTTCTTGAAATGGAAATTTAAGTCAGAATGTTAATATGTCAATTTACACTTCATGTAAATGTGTTTTGTTTTGTTTTAATTTTGTAGTGTATTGTTTTGGAAATATATCATAACAGTTATAATTAAATTCTCCTGATATTTGCACAATTTTTTTTAACCAAATTTGGACAGTACTGTAAAGGACTGACTTGTTTTCACTCCGTGATTTTGAGTTGGTTTACAATTGAGGGCACTCTAATTTAGCTAATTGCAATACAGGGAGATATATTCTAATAAGTGTATGAGAAATACTACTAGGAGTAAAACAAGGCAATAATTTGGAATTGAGGCATGGATCCTAGTATTAAGTTCAGTTGTAGGTAACAGACGCCTGAGTTGAATTTCCTCTAGCATAATATAAATAAGTTATAATAACCAGAGTCACAGTTCTTTGAGGAGCACATGCAATTTATTCGTGCAATACGGATTTCTTAGCACCTTTTATTTATAAGGGATTGTGCTAGACAATAAAAAAGGTAGGCTGTGTTATATTTATATCATTATCCCTCATACTTATTGTAATGTATAACACTCAATAAATGCTTAAATGAATGAAGAAATACATTTAAATAAATGAAAACACTAGGTAAATCAGATATGGTTTATTAAAATGTTCTTCAAATATTCATAATATTTTGAGCACATAGGCTAGAAAGCGCAAAGGCAGGTAGACAATAGTAATACAGGGAGATTCATTGTGATACATGAATAAGAAAATGGTATAGGAGTAAATCAATGCAATCATTTGGAATTGAGGTGTGAATCCTAATATTAAGTTCAGTTGTGGGTGACAGGCATCCTGGGTTATCAGTGTTTTACATGAGAAAGATTTTAAAATCTGTGTCACATATATAAAAGTCTGGAGATAGCTAAGCCGGGGTTGGTATGTTGGCTTTGTGTCCCTCAGATGCCTGAAAGTCACTGCCCCCAAAAATAATAAAAAAGTTTTTCTAGAGAATATAATATCTGACCTGAAAGTTGAGGCAATATGAGTGAGTAGTCCATTCCTCCCGTGGTATGTGGTAATAGACAGAATAATTTATACACAGAAAATGGCATTTATAGACGCATGCCACATACATTACCTGAACTTCCCTGTTACTAATGTAGACTTTTAGTGGAAATCACTGATGGATTTCCCAACTGAATTATATTTGTTTTGAGTGGATAAATAATAAAGACACAGATCGGTGGACTAGCATGAGGAGACTGAAGGCAATAGCACCAAGATGCCAATGATAACGAGGACAGAAAAATATAAAACAATGACATTTACAAGGTGGCATAGAAAGGATTTGCTAACAGATTAGCTGTGGGACTAAAAGGGGAAGTGTCAGACATTAGTCAGAAGTCTTTAACTTGGGTACCAGGCAAAATAACTGAGATAAGAAATGCCGTGCAATATAACTAGGTTTCATGTAATAAATACATTCGTTTAGGACTTTTAAGTATCAATTATCTACGAAGCACATATATCTGTGATATGAGTGTAGTTGAAGAGAAATAGATGGACTGATGATATTGTTTAGGTAAATATGAAGAGTCAAAATAGTCCGATCCTATAAAATATCTCATTTGTGCTGCGGTTCTCTTGCAAGTTATACATCTCACTACCTCCAATAGATCTAGAAATCTAGATATAAAATTTTTCTTTTGGGTGACAGGTGGATATTCTACCTTTTATGGAAATAAGATGTATATGGAATAAGAGGCATATGATGACATTTAAAATGAAATCACACACTTCAAAGTTAGGAATTTAAATGTACTCTTTCTTACCATTATTTAATATTTTACATAGTAAAGGGAGAAACTATTGTAATTATGGTATTACCTACCTATGATGATGAATGTACTCATTTACCTAAAACACAGCAATTAAAAATACTCTGGTAGATTTAGACTAGCTCCCTCAGGGCACTAATACCTGGTTTAAGAAAAAGAATATTGAAACCCTCTCTGTGAGCTATTACTTCTTAATTATGTACTTATATCAAGATCAAATATATAAATTGAAGAGAATCTTATAAGAGGAGTTGAGGGAAGATGCTGGGTAATATATTACCCTATTAATGAGTTTATAGATGAGAAAAATGACAAATATAAACTATCAAATAAAAATTAATGGAAATATTTTAATAAAGAACCAGTAAGTCATATGGCCAAATTGTAGAACAATGTCATTTAAACAACTACTTTAAAATCATCTGACTTAAGAAACTCTGTTTGATTTCTCCAGGGCATATTTCTAAAATATCTACTCTATTTGCTTTCAAATTCCTAACATTTTCGTTCTAAGAGACAGATGATTTATAGATCCTCTTAAGCATGAATAAAATGCCTTAATTTGAATTTCATATTAAAATAATTGAAAATATAAAATTTCTTAATTTAGGGCAATTCCTATTTGCTTCTACACCTCTCGCTTTCCTTATACTGTTTCCTTATATTATTTTTTTATATAAAAATAATGAATATTTTAGAGATTTAAAAATATGACATTTTGAAAATATATCTGAGATAAGTAAGAATAATCACTGTGCATTTGAAAGTTCAATTTATATTTAAAAGAGTTATTTCAAAGAGAATAAAAGGAAAAATTTAGAATAAGTAACATATTTCATTGTATTTTGCAGCTGAACCAAGAACTAAGGTTCTCCTTGGTATATAATTAGAAATGTAATCTTCATTATATTTACTATTAGTGAACGATTAGTAATATAGGAAATCATTTTTAAATTTTTGGTATATTTAGCTAACATAAAAATGCTGTAAGTGTCAAAATAACTTCAGTGGACTATAAATTTAATATAAGAGATGCCTCAATATTGCCTAAAAAAAAAGCTTTTCATTTTTGATCATTGATCTCTTTGTATCCCTGTTATGCAATGGAAAGTAAGTTATATAAAAGTGAAATTATTTGTTTAAAGTTATTCAGCAAATCTGAAAGAATTAATATGATAAATCACATTTTATTAAGTATAATCATTCAATTTAGAACAAAATGGCTTTGCACTTAAATTATAGACACAACATAATTATTTTTCAGCTTTCTTTTCAAAGTGACAAACCAAATCCATTTGTATACATCTCCTCTTTCTAATATTATATTGACATGATAAAGGTAATATCCAAATAAAAATAACTCCTTGATGGCTCTGGGAAACAGAAAGTTTCATATCCTAAAATCTTTTAGGAAGTTTTGCAAAATGAAGTTGATGGATGGGGGTAGAATTCAGTGTAGGTGTCTGCAATTCTGTACCTCCCATCCACTATGAACTTTTTGTTTTGAATTTTTATTAAGTTTATTGGGGTGACATTGGTTAGTAAAATTATATAGATTTCAAGTATACATTTCTATAATACATCATCTATATATCACTTTGTATGCTCACCACCCAGAGTCAGTTCTTCGATCACCATGTATTTGATCCACTTTACCCTCTTCTACAATCCCCCACCCCCTTACAAAGTTATTCTCTTCATTAACTTTGTTGCAGTTTCTTTTGATTTTCAACACTGTGCATATCCTCTTCCTGAAAAAGTACTGGCACGTCCCAGTGTTCTTTCCTTCTCCTGTAGGGGTGTCTCCTCTGTCTTCTTGATAGTAACTTTAAAATGTTTGTTATTTTAGTGACTTACACAAGTAGCAAGTACGGGTTCTGGGGAGCTCATTTAAGGGGCTGACAGTAGGTGTGGCATTGGGGATAAATATACTAGATTACTTAACATTAGCATATTATTTCCTATTCTTAAAATGAAACAAAAACAAAAAACTGATAAAACAAACAAAGCCATACATATACGTAAAAAGCGTCACCTCATTTCCTACTGTTCTAATTCGTTCCAATATTTTCTAAGGCTATTCTAGCTTTTATAAAATTAGAATTGTTATAGAAACTAATAATATTTTAAATCTACTCCTCAAAAATTTCATAGATTTTTACCGTAAATTCTTTGTATTCATTATTCTTTAAGGGAAGTTGAAAACATTTTCAGGATTTTTTCCATTGCTATTGTTTCAATCATAATTTCTAGTATTCCTTAGGTATTTTGTTAACTCATATGTTTTTTATTAAGACATCTGTTTTATTCAAATATTTAGTTTTATTCTATTTCTCTCTCTTAGTTCAACAGATGCTTTGGAAATTATTCTATTTCCTTTCTGGCTTCTTGGAAAGAGAAAGAGTTTAATTTAATTACAGAATATTTACAAACTATATACAGTTCCTTTTTTCCTCTTGTGATTTGAAAAGCTTATATCCTATTTCTAATAGTTTACTATTTCTAATATTCTACTAGTCTCACATGCACACACATACACACATATGCATGAAAACAGTACAATTGTAGCTATGACTTTATCCCTGTGTAAAATATTATTTTATGATTATTTAGACATATCTCTTAATTAAGAAGTTTCCTAGCTTTTAAACATTTCTTTAGTCCCAATTCGCCATTCTTAAAATCTTTACTTCTGATTATTTTTTCCCATTTGTCTTGATTACTTCAATAAGTAATTGTTTTCAGAGGGTTTTATGCTCAGTACATATTTTTATGGTTTTAATAAAGTCTGAAAATAACTATACAATTAAATGGCAGTTTGGCTGATAGAGATTTTTAGCCCCACATTCCTTTTCTATATCAAATACATGCATGTGTCTTCTGGCACTTAGTTTTCTAGATAAATGTAATTTTTATCCTATTTTCTGGTAAAAAAAAATATAGAAGCTTGTAAAATTAAAAAAAAAATAACCTTGAAACAAAACTCTTCATCTAAATTTGCTTGTATGTGGGTTTTCACCCATAAATTCTTTCTCAAACTAGGTAGTCTTATTTAATATGCATATTCAATTCCCTTCCTTAATTCAGTGAAAGATTCTATTACCTCTTGTATTATTCATTCTCCTCCGTCCTCTCTGTTGTCACATTCTGGAGTTCTTAATATACGCATATTAAATCACCAGGGAGTGTTCTGATATCCATAATTATTTTCATAATACCTACACCTTTTAAATATCTTGTTTGCTTTGCAGGAAATCTTTCATTTAATTTTCCAAAAAGGGTTATTTAAATGTTCATTTCAGTGTCCTGAATATTTGCCTAGAACTTGGTTCTAAGCTGGATATTTACTTTGGACTGAATCGTTGAGCATGTTCATATCCTCTGAACCTACTTTTCCTTCATACTTATCACACTATTATCCCAGGTCTATCAGATTAAAATGTCGAGCACGCTGTACTTTCCTTCATTCACAGGATTGCTGGGTGATGGGGTGGGGTGTAGTGTTAGAGAGAACACAGTTTTATTCTCTTTCCTTTTAAGTTTCCCTATGCAAATACTGCACAATAAGTCACTCTGCTTGTACCTGAAGCCTTACTGCCAGAGGTCTTTACTGTACCAAATGAGTCGGGCTTTTCTCTAATATCCAGTGGTATTGTTTTTCTTTTAGATTGTTGTTGTTGTTTTTTCCGAGTAACAAACAGGGTGTTCAAGTATCTGTTCTTAGGTTATTTTTTATTGAAACAAATTTCCTGACGGAAGAAAATATTGCGATATTAGTTCTACCCAAATTATTTTCCTGTATTTTTTTTTCCATGTAATAAATCAAATGCCCGGCTCTTGGCAAGGAGTTCTTCCTGTACCTCTTTGGAACATCCTGCAAAGATGAGATGGGCCACTACTCAAAATTTGCTTTGAATGCTAAGACTGATGACAGCACACAAACAAAGAAGGCATAAAAATATTTATCACTTATACAGTGGGGTTTCTCTGGGACATGTAAGGAAGGCCTCCAATCTGCATTGAAGCCAATGGCTTGAAAGAGCAAGAAAAAAGAGATTGGTTTGGTGTCTTTATTGGGTTTAAGATGTGGGATCAAATTTATGGTAAGCATGGAAGGAGAACTGACGCTGGGTGGTGAACACACAATGTGATATATAGGTGATGTATTAGAGAATTGTACACTTGAATCCTATGTAACCTTACTAACCACTGTCACCCCGATAAACTTTAATGAAAAAAAAAAAGATGTGGAACCCTGTGGGAATTGTCACACTTTATGAATTTGAAGGTGTGTGGAGGTAGGGACGTATATGCTTTGAATCTTCCACCAGCACCAAAGTAGGAAACACCTAAGTTTTCTTCCAGTTTGCCCAGATGTGAGGCAGGACGCAGAGATAGAGGGGAGTGCCTTAAAAGCTGTCAGCAAATATCGAGATTCTAAGTCAGACACCTCATTACACCCTTCTTGTGCCTGTGTCTATTTACTTCTTTAAGGGTGGCTCTTTCCACGATACTATTACTATGGGCCTGTTTATTTGCTCCTAACTTTCTCTACACTCTAGGTTTCTTGATAGAAAGAGCTCTGCCTTGTTTACCATTATAAATCTAGGACATATTGCAGTCCTTCCCAACTGGCCTTACTGGAAAAAATTTAGGACTATTAAGTATACTTTTAATACGTAACTGCAATTGGCTGAATTACCTTTTGCTGAAATAATATTTGGTTAATGTACCCAAATTTTACTGTACTCTTTATTTAAATTGTCCTTCATTGATTTTACTTTAATGTTCTTAAACATTTTATGAATTGACAATAAAATATTTTGGGGATCATTGCCATAGTTGGGTCAAATTGAATTTTCAGAAAGGCAAATCATATCAGGTTTTTATAGGTGTTAATAAATAACCTGGCTCTTTTCCCCTTTCTTCCTTGCAACCTTCTTACCTTCTTTATTGTGTCCTTTACTCTCCTAAGACATTTATTTGTTTATTGTAGGCATTTTGAGAGTGACATGTCGATAATCTACGTGGTAGTATTTGGTGCCCCACTAATTCCATGTGTCATGGGTTACAGCAACAAATAGGGAAACTATGCAGTATAATAGTAATAATATCAACAACAAAGCCTTACATCCAGACAGCCTTAAATACTGACTGTGCCACACTCAGTCACATAAATCTGTTTTTAATAGGCCACTGTTTTGTGATCTGTCAAATGAAATAAGAGTTCTACGTGGTCTGCCAATTAAGTTCGCAAATTCATCCTAGAAAAAGTGTGACACAGCTCATTGTTGAATATCACTACAGTCACCTTTGAAGTACTCCCCTTAGGAAGCTATGCACCAATACCAGTGCCTAGTCCACCCTTCAAAGCAATTTTGGAACATTTTCTGGAATGGCCATCAGAGCTGTTGTCGTATTGTCCTTGATTTCCCGAATGTCATCCAAATGTCTTCCTTTCAATATTTCCTTTATCTTTGGGTAAAGAAAGAAGTCATCGGGAGCCAGATCAGGTGAGTAGGGGGGGTGTTCCAATACAGTTATTTGCTTACTGGACAAAAACTCCCTCACAGACAATGCCATGTGAGCTGCTGCATTGTCGTGATGCAAGAGCCATGAATTGTTGACGCAAAGTTCAGCTCGTGTAACTTTTCCATGCAGCCTTTTCAGCACTTCCAGATAGTAAACTTGGTTAACCGTTTGTCCAATTGGTACAAATTCATAATGAATAATCCCTCTGATATCAAAAAATAATTAGCAACATCGTTGCAACAAATTCATAAACTTAATTTTCATACCTCATATAAGGTGATAGAATAAGTGAAATAAAGTACACTTCATGGACCAACCAATGCAATGCATGGGATGGCATCTGTCAAAAACAGAGAGGAGATGTATAAAGATATATAAATTTAGGACAGCATAGATGTTATCTTATATCTTTGGTATTTTTGAACTCAGTATGTTTTATATGAAAACGACTTTAGGCATCTAGTCTCCTGGTTTCCAAGTATAGATCCAAAGCTTATTTTTGGCACTCCTAGAAAATATATATTTCTGTGCCCTGAGGTCAGGAGATTTATATGATAATATAGGATAAGGCCTGGAATCTGTATTTTTGTGAAGCTTTTCAAGTAATTCTGAAATGTAGATGATTTAGGGAACCACGGATCTTTGTTCACCTTGCTCGTTTTATATACCTAAGGGGCTGAAGACTAGGGAGGCTGGTTTCTCAGTGCTATACAGCTCATCTGTGGCTGAGCCCATCACACCAGTTCAGGTCTTTGTTTATGGTTGATACTTCCACAGACAGTGTTTATGCATAAGAGCCAGGGGGCTTCCTGAATTTCAAGGAACATGCCTGTGGAGAAGTTGTTCCTAAGACAACCATGATAGCTCGATTCACTGGCATTGATCATCCAGGGCTAAAAAGGCATCTCTATTGTGAGAATAATATGCTTGGGTATGGGTTTCAGAGCCCTGTGGCCACTGAGGGTTTTAACCATTTTTCAGTCTAGCTAGTTTTTGAGATGATATTTAGGGGAAGGAAATGGATTGCTGTTTTGGATCCATCACCAAGAAATATAACTGCTCATGTTTCATCTCAAAGGCAAGATCATACTGAGAAAAGCAAACTGAATATAGATCTTTGAAATACAGAGCAGATACTGGTTGGTAGCTCTTTCTGAAACCATCTTGATGCATTTTTGATGAGTGCCAAATAATATCACTGTTTTCTAAGTTCTATAATTTAATATATGATCACCTTAGTCTTAGCCTCACTCTTGAGATTGACCTTATTCTTATTGTTGGTGTGCTGAGTGCTTTGGCTGAAAGTTATTACCACATGTTGAGGCTCTTTGATTTTCTCACATCTTTCCTTAATGTCAGAGCCTGAGTTTCTCAGAAGCTTCTCAGTGCTGACTTAGCTGAAAAATGGTAGGTCTGTCACTTAAAACCAAAGTAAAACTCCAGTGGAAAAGTTAAGGAATTATAAACCTAGAAATATGATGACTAAGACATAAAAAATCTGCATCATTCTCGCCATCAGTGTATTCAGAAACTTACATGGTGGTCTTCCTGGGATACAGAGATAATATTGGCAGTTAAAATTACTCTTTTGCTTTTGAAATTATACCATTTTCAGAACAAAAACCGGACAACTGAATCTACAGTATAGTTGAAGTAAAGAGTCATTGAAGTCATTGATATCTTGAATATAATTTGGATGGTGACCTTTTGATAGAAAAACACTCACATAGCACACATAATTCTCCAGAAAGGAAGATACGATTTTCATAAATTCTGAGACAGTTCATGTTCATTTATAAACCTTTGGAGGAGAATTCTTGGCAGATTCTTTCTATGACAGCCTGCACAGTATTGAAATACAAACTATGCAAACTAACATTTGTACCAAGGCTTCTGTTTTTTTCCTCATTATTTTCATTCTAACTAATAGGTGATGATGATGATAATGGTGATGGTGATTTTTTTATGTGATGTTTACAGAAGTCATGCAAATTGTCCTATGCTAATACTTATTGTTAAGACTTAATAGTTACAGAATGCCTTCATGTGCAGATCCCAAAAGGCTCTTTGTGTGTTAAAATCTCCATTTTATGAAAGACAAAAGAGAATTCTGAGATGACAAAAGTGTAGTCACCCCAAAGCTTTATGAGCATGCAACTAGTAATATACTGGAATTGGAATGGTTGGGATGAAAAATGTCTACTTATGTAAAGAATTTGTTTTTATATGAAGAACTGCCTAATTTGGTCCCAGAGGGAGGAGAAGCTTGTCTTACTGTGCCTGCTTGGTGTTCGTCTTCTCCTTTGCTCTCCTCTTTCAGGCACACTGTCTCTGTTTTAATTATGTTTTTTATTTCAATTATGTTTTTCTCTAGTGGCTCCCCCACTTCTAGAATATTAGAGCCCATTTTCCAAATAAGGCAGATGAGAAATGTTTGTAATTATTATTTACTGGCCAAACAAACAGAAAACTCCACTTTTTTCACCTCAAACTGTGGTGATAAGGATGCTAGTGGTTATATCCCAGTTTTAAACAGTTTCAGAGATAGTCTATCCCACCAAGACATCTATTGGGTTTATACGAGAAAGGCATTAGAGGGAAAGGGCAGAGAGGGTCAGGTCCTTAAGAAGGGGAGGTTATGGAGGGCTAATCCAAAATGACAGAGTTTAATGAGCCTGAGAAGTAAAAGGGTTTTAGAACTTCTTCCCTTGTCTGTGTCCTTATTTGTTTAAGAGTAGAAGACCAATGTCTAGCTTATCCTGATATGCTTATGTGCCTGTAGAATGTATGTGCACGTGAGAACCAGGAAAATTAATGAGAGAATCTTTGGGGGAGTCTCCCCTCTATGGGGAGCCCTGCTGTGAGGACATGTCTGAGCCCTTCCAGGGCATCTGTTGGAAAGGGCTCCACTAGGTGGCAGTGCTGTGTAGGAGAAGAAGCACCATGGAGGACAGCTACAATGAAAGAGGGTTTGGATCTACACTAGTGTTTTGGCAATTCGTAAACCCTCCGAATTCCTGTCTGTTCCTAAGAGGGAGCGGAGACCTTAACACATAAAGGATATTAAAGTCACCAATGGCAAGTTGTGAATTGGGCCAAATTAAAAACCTGAGTTAGGAAAAAGACTATAAAGTTTATTTTTACGGAAAAGGTGTGTGGAAAAAGCTGTAATTATTTTAAAAAAGTATGCATTTTAGAATTAAGATGTATTTTAAACCCAAACTTAGGTTTCTGAAAAAGAATGGCTTAAATAAATTACATATTTAATTGTAAATAAATAATTGATTTCAGCATGGTTTCCTACTCTTAATTTACCTTTCATATTCTAGAGAGGTAACTTTTGTTACAACAATTTTATTTTTAAACATGTACAGTAGAGATTTGAGTTAAGTAATAACAAGATCTCCATCTGCATAAAAATCAATAGTATTTTTGTAATAAAAACATTAATGATAACCAACCACATGGTGTTCTTAGTTTTGCCAGAGAAGGTCTAGGTCTCCAAAACAAATGATAAATAATAAAGAAATAAGTATCCTAACTTTTTACAATGCCTGAAAATATTTTAATGAAATAGAAATGTCATTTTATTTTTCATTTAAAATTAAAATTTAAATTCTGTGTGTGTTTTTTGTGTGTGTCTGAAAAACTCAGAGCTATTTTAACCTTGAGAACACATTTAAATGAGGAAAAGGAGTGAAAGGGAAAAAACTGAGTTTAACATGATAAAATATAACTTTAATAGTTTATCTTAGACGTATTCTATTATACTAAAATCTGTCTTTCTTATGGCTCTGAAATTAATGTCTTTATTTAAAATTTGAATAGCGCTTTTCTAAAATCTCACTCAGCAATTCTTGACTGTAGTATGTGTATAGGCCACTTTGTCACCTGGTAGTGGGTTTGTCTTACCCGTATACATACAGTAGTTACTGACTTCTTTTAGCATTTAGCCTGAGTAGTTTGTAGTAAAAAGAAAGTATGAGGTGTGATCAAAAACTATGGTGAATGTTTAAATTAAAATATATATATATATTTATTTATTTATATGAGTGTGTATGTGTGTGTATATATATATATAATAGTAAAAGACACATTGCCATTAACCCCCCTCAAAATACTTCTGCCACCCCACTTTGAATACAATTATCTCATCATTCTTGCCACTTTCTGAAGCAGTTCTGGAAATCCTCTTTCGTGTCTTCAGTTGCACTGTCGTGGCTGCCTCGATGTTCTGAATCAATTCAAAACGTTCACCTTTCATGATCACTTTGACTCTGGGGAAGAGCCAGAAGTCGCACAGTGCCAGATCTGGTGAATAAGGTGGATGAGGACAGACTGTAATGTTTTCTTTCTTTCTTTCTTTCTTTCTTTCTTTCTTTCTTTCTTTCTTTCTTTCTTTCTTTCTTTCTTTCTTTCTTTCTTTCTCTCTCTCTTTCTTTCTTTTTTATTAGTTTCAGGTGCACAAAGCAATGTAATAGACATTTATCATTTATATCCCTCACACAGTGTCAACTCCCCTCCCCCCATCCACTATCCGTCTGACATCGCACACAGCCATTACATTTCCACTGTCTCTGTTCCTAATGCTGTACTCTACCTCTTGTAACCATATATATAATTGTAGTTCACATTCATTATTGTTCAGCTTCAGGTGTACAGTGCAGTGATCAGGCATCTACATCTTCCCTGAGGTGGTCTCCCTAACGAGACAAGTGTCCATCGGCTACCCTACAAAATCTTTGCAACATTATTGATTACATTCCCAAAATTGACTTTCGTATCCCGTGACAATCTTGTGGTTACCGACTGTGCTTTCTAATCCCCTCACCTTCCCCCTTATCCACACCCCGCCTCCCGTCTAGCAACCCTCAGTTTTTTCTCTGTGTCTCTGACACTGTTTCTGATTAGTTCATTCATTTATTCTTTTCTTTAGATTCCACATATAAGTGAGATCATATGGTATTTGTCTTTCTCTGTCTGACTTATTTCACTTAACATAAGGTTCTCTAAGTCCATCTATATTGTTGCATGGTAAGATTTCATTCTTCTTTATGACTGCATAATACTCCATTGTATAAATGTACCATAGTTTCGTAATCTACTCATCTACCTATGGGCATTTCAGTTGTTTCCATGTCTTGGCTATTGTGTATTGTGCTGCAATAAACATAGGAATGCATAAATTGTTTTGAATTAGAGTTTTGGATTTCTCCGGATAGATACCTAGGAGCAGAATTGCTGGGTCGCAAGGTAGTCTCATTTTCATATTTTTGAGATACCTCCATACTGTTTTCCATAGTGGCTGCACCAATCTGCAATCCCACCAACAGTTCACAAGGGTTCCCTTTTCTCCATATCCTCGCCAGCACTTGTTTGTTGATTTATTGATGATAGTCATTTTGACTGGGGTGAGGTGGTATCTCATTGTGGTTTTTATTTGCATTTCTCTAATGGTTAGTGAAGTTGAGCATTTTTTCATGTCTGTTTGCCATCTGTATTTCCTTTTTAGAAAAATGTCTCTTCGTGTCCTCTTCCCATTTGTTAATTGGGTTGTTTGTTTTTTTTGGAGTTGAGTGAGTTTTCATAAATTTGAAATATTAACCACTTATCGGATATATCATTGGCAAACATCTTTTCCCATTCAGTAGGATCCCTTTTTCTTTTATTGATGGTTTCCTTTGCTGTGAAAAAAAATTTTTAGTTTGATGTAATCTCACATGTTTATTTTTTCTCTTACTTCTCTTGCCCGAGGGGATATATCAGTAAAAATCTTACTCCAGGAAGAAACTCTGTAAAGTTTCTTCCTATATTTTCTTCTAGGAATTTTATGGTTTCAGATCTTACATTTAAGTCTTTAAGCCATTTTGAATTTATTCTCGTATGTGGTGTAAGGAGGTGGTCCAGCTTCATTTTTTTGCATGTGTTTGTCCAGGTTTCTCAGCACCATTTATTGAATAGACTGTCTTTACCATACCGTAAATTCTTGTTTCCATTGTTGTAGATTAAATGACAATATAGGCATGGATTAATTTCTGGGCTCTCTATTCTGTTGCATTGATCTGTGTCTGTTTTTATGCCAGTACCATGCTGTTTTGATTACTGTAGCCATGTAGTATAATTTGATGTCAGGTATCGTTCTACCTCCCACTTGGTTCTTATTTCTCAAGATTGCTGAGGCTATCTGGGGTCTTTTATGGTTCCGTATAAATTTTAGGATTATATGTTCTATTTCTGAGAAAAACGTCCTTGGTAGTTTGATAGGAATTGCGTTGAATATGTATATTGCCTTAGGCAGTATGGACATTTTAACTACTTTAATTCTTCCTATCCATGAACATGGTATATGTTTCCATCTATTTGTATCTTCTTTAATGTCTTTCTTCAGTGTCTTATAATTTTCTGAGTACAGATCATTTACTTCTTTGGTTAAATTTATTCCCAGGTATTTTATAGTCTTTGAAGCAATTGTAAATGAGATTGCTTTCTTAATTTCTCCTTCTGATATTTTATTATTGGTATATATAAATGCAACTGATTTCTGAATATTAATTTTGTATTCTGCTACTTTAGTAAATTCATTTATCAGCTCCAATAGTTTCTTGGTGGAGTCTTTAGTATTCTCTGTATATAGTATCATGTCATCTGCATATAATGACAATTTTACTGCCTCCTTACCAATTTGGATGCGTTTTATTTCTTTTTCTTGTCTGATTGCTATGGCTAGTGCTTCCAGAGCTATGTTGAATAGAAGTGGAGAAAGTAGGCAACCTTGCCTTGTTCCTGATCTTAAGGGGAATGGTTTTAGTTTTTCCCTATTGAATATGATGTTAGCTGTGGGTTTATCATATATGGCCTTTATTATGTTGAGATATGATCCCTCTATTCCCACTTTCTTCAGGGTTTTTATCATAAATGTCTGCTGGATTTTGTCAAATGCTGTTTCTGCATCTATTGATAGGATCATATGATTTTTATTTTTCATTTTGTTACTGTGGTGTATCACATTAATTGATTTGCGGATGTTGAACCACCCTTGCATACCAGGAATGAATCCCACTTGATCATGGTGTATGATCTTTTTAATGTATTGCTGAATTCTGTTCACTAATATTTTGTTGAGGATTTTGGCATCAATGTTCATTAGAGATATTGGCCTGTATTTTTCTTTTTTTTTTTTTGTAGTTTCTTTGTCTGATTTTGAGATCAGGGTGATACTGGTCTCATAAAAAGTGTTTGGGAGCTTTCCCGTCTTCTGGATTTTTTGGAAGAGCTTGAGGAGAATAGGTGATAATTCTTTTTTGAATGTTTTGTAAAATTCACCTGTAAAGTCATTTGGTCCAGGGCTTTTGTTTGTTGGGAAGTTGTTGATTACTGATTCAATTTCCCTCGTGGTAATCAGTCTATTCAGGTTTTCCATTTCTTCTTAAGTTAGCCTTGGAAGGTTGTATGCTTCTAGAAAATTGTCCATTTCTTCCAAATTGTCAAATTTGTTGGCATATAGATGCTCATAGTAATTTCTTAATTTTTTTTTCTTTTTTTTTTTTTTTTTATTTCCGTGGTATCTGTTGTCACTTCTCCTCTTTCATTTCTGATTTTATTAATTTGAGTCCTCTGTCACTCTCTTTCTCTCTCTCTCTCTCTCTCTTTTTTTTTTTTTTTTGGTGAGTCTGGCTAAAGATTTGTTGATTTTGTTTATCTTATCTAAAAAACAACTCTTGGATTCATTGATCTTTTGTATTGTTGTTCTGGTTTCTATTTCATTTATTTCTGCTCTGATCTTTATTATCTCCTTCCTTGTACTCCCTTTGGGCTTATTTTGCTGTTCTTTTTCTAGATCCCTCAAGTGTGAAGATAAACCGTTGATTAGTGATTTTTCTTATTTCTTTAGGTAGGCCTGCAATACTATGAATTTCCCTCTTAGGACTGCTTTTGCTGTATCCCATTGGTTTTGGGTCATTGTGTTTTCATTTTTGTTTGTCTCGAGATATCTTTTGATTTCTTCCTTGATCTCATGGTTGACCCATTCATTATTTAGTAACATGTTATTCAGCCTCCATGGATTGGTGTGTCTTCCAGTTTTTTTCCTGTAGTTCATTTCTAATTTCATAGCACTGTGGTCAGAGAAGACAATTGGTATAATTGGAACTTTCTTAAATTTATCAAGACTTGTTTAGTGGACTAACATGTGGTCTATCTTGGAAAATGTTCCAGGTGCACTTGAGAAGAACGTGTATTCTGCAGCTTTGGGGTGCAATGCTCTGAAAATATTGATTAAATCCAATTGGTCCAATGTATCATTTAAGGCCATTGTTTCCATATTGATTTTCTGTCTGGAAGACCTGTCCCTTGTTGTCAGAGGTGTGTCGAAGTCCACTACTATGATAGTGTGGTACTGTTGATCTCTGTCTTTATGTCAGTCAATATCTGTTTTATATATTTAGGTGCTCCTATGTTGGATGCGTAGATGTTTACTAGTGTTATGTCCTCTTGTCGGATCAATCCCTTTATTATTATGTAGTGCCCATCTTTGTCTTTTAATATATTCTTCATTTCACAGTCTATTTTATCAGATATATGTATTGCAACTCCAGCTTTTTTCTCATTTCCATTTGCATGAAATATCATACTCCAACCCTTCACTTTCAGCCTGTGTGTGTCTTTTGATCTCAGGTGAGTCTCATGCATACAGCATATACAAGGGTCTTGCTTTCTTATCCACTCAGCCACCCTATGTCTTTTGATTGGAACATTTAATCCATTTACATTTAAAGAGATTATTTATAGGTACACAGTTATTGCCATTTTTTAAATTTGTGGTTAGATTTTTTTCATCTTTCTTCTGTTTACAGAAGCCCTTTTAATTTTCCTGCAATGCTGGCTTGGTGGTAATAAATTCCTTTAGCTTATTCTTTTCTGGGGAGCTCTTTATCTCTCCTTCAATTTTAAATGATAGCCTTGCTGGGTGAAGCAATTTAGGCTGTAGGCCTTTGTTTTCCACCACTTTGAGTATCTCCTGCCACTCCCTTTTGGCCTGCAATATTTCTGTAGAAAAGTCATTTGATAGTCTTATAGGAGTTCCCTTGTATGTAACCCGCTGTCTTTCTCTTGCAGTCTTTCTCTCTTTATCTTTAACCTTTGCCATTTTAACTATAATGTGTCTTGGTGTGGATCTGTTTGGGTTTATCCTGGTTAGGACTCTCTGTACTTCCTGGGCTTGTATGTCAGTTTCCTTCACCAGGTTAGGGAAGTTTTCAGACATTATTACTTCAAATATGTTCTCAACCCCTTGCTTCCTCTCTTCACCTTCTGGTATTCCTATGATGCACATGTTGTTGCACTTGATGTTATCCCAGAGGTCTATTAAACCATCTTCATTGTTTTTTATTATTTTTTATTTTTTGTTGTTCCATTTTGGTGACCTCTGCTAACTTGTCTTCTAAGTTGCTGATTCGATCCTCTGCTTCATCTAACCTGCTGGTAATTCCTTGAGGTGTATTTTTTATTTCATTATTGTAGTCTTTAGTTCTAACTGGTTGTTCATTATGATTTCTACATTCTTGATATCGTCTCTAAGCTCCTTAAACATTCTTATCATCAGTTCTGGACTCTGTCTCTGCTAGGTTGGTTACCTCTATTTCATTTGGTTCCAATTCTGGAGGTTTCTTCTGTTCTTTTATTTGAGATATGTTTCTTTGTTTCCCCATTCTGGCTGGCTTTCTGTGTTTGCTTCGCTATATTAGGTAGATCCCCTTGAGTTCTGAATTCTTGCTGGGTTATCTTATGTAGTATGTGTCCTTTATATTTGACTTGCACTACTTCGTTCTTCTCCTCTGCGTGTGCTCCAAAGGTGACTCTTGTGTTGTGTATATTGTCCTGTTAAAGAAGATCTTTAATTGCTTTTCGCTTGTGAGTAAGTGGGGTTAACTCCTAGGCTGACTAGTTGTGAGACTTGGCTCTGCCCACCGCAGGGAGTTCTACTGCGTGAGGGATGACCACTTAAATGAGGCTTGGCCTCTATGGGCTCTTGTGCCTGTAGAGAATTCCCTCTGGTTGTGTCACTTGTAGGTCAAACCCGGTAATACTCTGGTTTGGTCTGGAGTTGGCCTCTGGGTGTGTTGAATCTTGTCCCTCTTGAGCTGGGCCCTGGTAGGGCAGTTTCAGAACAAAGCAAATCACCGAACACAACAACAACAACAAAGAAAAAACCAAACACATTCACATGTGAAAACAACCGATTCAATACAGGCAAAAATATCAAAGATATAAAAATAAAACAAAAAAAGCAGCACTAGTCCTAGTTTAAGCCCGCCAAGTAATCTCCAGGTTGTCCTCTGCTGTACCAAAGAGTCCTCTGCGTCTTGTGCAGGCAGAGCTGGTCACCTGGTGCCCAGAGTGACCCTGGGACTGCAGATTTATATGAGTGGGGCTGAGGGGTCTGGATGGTAGTTTCTACAAAGTCAGTGTAGTTTCTGCTCTTTCCTGTACATATGCTCACTGAGAATAACACAGCCAGCCCTGTGCCCAGTTCTCCTGAGTCTTAGGGCACGTCTTCCGTGTGTGTGTGTGTGTGTGTGTGTGTGTGTGTGTGTGTGTCCGGCGGGATATTTCTGAGTTGCTGAAAATCCAGAGCTGCATCTGCTGAACCCTGGGAGTATCTCCACAGTTGTAATTGCCCTGCCCTAGGTAGGCCAGAAAAGGTGGGGGCTGGGGGTGGAGGAGCCTTCTCTCTCCCAGCCAAGTAGTATCACACTCTTCCCAGCCTCTTCCCTGGGTCAGAGCTGCGCTGCTCAGCGGGTCTTCCCAGATCCTGAGCACTATGGTTCCTCTCTAATCTGACACTACTCCTCAGTTCAGGGGCCAGCTTAAGTCTCTGAAAGGTGGCGGGTAGGATTGAGAGAGTGGGGGAGGGGCCCAGGTATGGAGTTTACGCCCTTTGTCCGACCTAGGGCCCAGCTGGAGGTCTCAGCTGAGGTTACTGCCTCAAATATATGAGAAGCAGAGCATCAAACCTTAGTAATAGTATGTGATGAATTTCAACTTGTTCGGTGCAGTCAGTCGGGTATAAGCTATAGTTGACAGACGATGTGTTGTAAAGTGTGCTGTAAATCATCCTCCATCATGACAATGCTCCATGTCACACATCACTTCTGATGAGGCAATTTCTGTTAAATAAAATACTATGGTATGTCCTCATTCACTTTATTCACCAGACCTGGAAACATGTGACTTCTGACTCTTCCTCAAAGTCAAAATGACCATGAAAGGTAAACATTTTGAATTGATTCAGGACATAGAGGCAGCCATGACAGCACAACTAAAGACACTCATGAAAGAGGACTTCCAGAAATGCTTCAGAAAGTAGCAAGAATGATGGGATAAATGTGTTCAAAGTGAGGGGGAATATTTTGAGAGTGATTCACAGCAATGTGTGTTTTACTCTAATAAATCCTTTTTTACTTAAACATTTATTGCATTATTTGGTGACACCGTGTAGTCTTTTAAATTTAAATCAAGCAATTTTTTTCTTTGTGACTACTTCAACCAATCTGTTTTCTGTTAATGAAGAGAGCCACTAGTTAAAAGCAGAGTAGAAAATCATGTGATACTATGGGCTATTTCTAGTGAAAAATGATATTTATTCAGTGTTTACTATAAGCCAGACTTTATTGTAGACAATTTTGATCTCATGTGATACGGAGAATGACCCTTAGCTCTAAGTGCTATGGTTATTCTAGTTTTCACATCTGAAGAAACAGAGGTACAGAGAGTTCAAATAACTGGCTGAAGGTCACACAGCTGGTCCAGATCTGGAATTCAAACTCAGGCAACTTTTCCTCAGAGCACATCCCTCTGAGCTCTATGTCACAGTGATCCTCTAAGTTGGAAATCACATACATTTAATGAGGCCTCATGACATACCCAGCATTTCTCTGTGCCCTTTAAATCATTACATCATTTACTACTTAAAACACAAGTATGGGATAGAATCATTATTATTCACATTTCAGATATTAGGAGAATTTAAATGTGGTAAGTGACTTGTCTATGTGAATATTTAAAAAAATGGCTGAGGAGTGTGAACTCAATTCTTTCTCAAAATCTGAAAACCTCAAAATGTCTTCTAATGTGCGTGTAATGTTAATCACTTTCTTTTTTTTTGACGAGAACTTTGAGTACTGATTTCTGTACTTGTAACTCATTTTTAATGGCCTAATTCATTGAAAAAAAACAAACAAACAAAATAAAACAACATGTATATATATACCTATATACACACAAACACACACACACACATATGTATATATAGAGAGAGAGAGCGCGAGAGAGATAACATCTTTAGAATTGAGAGTCTTTAAATATGTAGTATGTCTTAAAAATGTTTGTATCAATTGACCTATTTTTGAATGGGAAATCTGATTTTAAATACCAAAGTTTTTTTTTCTAAATAAAAGCTCTTAATTACATAAATATATAGTAACACAAACAGGAATTAATAACAACCTAAATACTAAGTAATATGGAAAAAAGTTGAGTAAGCTGCAGTAATTATTTTTGGTGAAAAATTGTAAGTTCATTAAAATATTTCCTAAGAGTAGACAGTAACATGGGAGACACTTATAGAAATGTATTCAAAATAAAATTTTGGACATAAACTTGTTATATGCTAATGCTAAAATTCTGTTTAGTGATTATTCTTGCTCTCTTACTCTCCTTTTTTACTCTTGTGATTTTTTTTCCTTTTAAAGTATTTTTGTCGGAAGTAGAAAAATATCTGAGGAAATGAGGTGGTACAGTCATAGTCTAAGTGAGAATGCAATTAGTCTTTTCATTGTGCTTATGAAATTATCTGCAATTAGAATTGTGTGCTTTGTCTGGTTTATGTGGTATTTAAAGACTTAATTTCCAATAATATACCATTAAAGGTCATTTACCAATGGTGGCCATAGGGGATTAGCAGAGAACAGTGGTGTTATAAAAAGGATTGGCCGAAAACAGGTGAAAAGAATATTTAACTACAAACAATGCTAAAGTTCACCTTTCTTAGCTAGTTTTAAAGAAAGCAGAATAAACGTATTCTGATTGCTTTAATTCAATTAATGTGTACATTCCCATTGATATGCATGGCCCCTAATCCACAGGGTATCTGTATGGTAACTTCCCATGGAGGGAGGGTATGATACAGGCTATCAACTAAGAATGTGTGAGCGCATGTAAGGAAAGTCAAGCCTATATGGCATTCTAAGGGATAAATGGAATATGGACTTTAGGTGTAAGTTTCAGATCTAAGACTGGTTAGTTACCTGAATACATATTTTCAGGCTAATTAGCTTTCAAGACACACAATACTATTTGTTTTGCTTAGAATAAGCAAATGGTCCTAGGCAGCCCATACAAGGATGAAGGGGGACTTGTGCATATGGAAGGGGGTGGTAGGGGAATCTGCAAACATGGGAGATCACAGTCAGGTTGACATAGGGTCACATCCTTGAGGAATTTACTAAACTGCATTAAGTTCCAGTTTCCTCCTCTGCAAAACTGAGTTAATCATAGAACCTGCTCATGAGATTGCTGGAAAGATACCTTAAGTGTGGAATCTGCTGCAGTGTTACACATACCTGTATGTTGCCACCATTGCCCTTATTAGAGGTATTATTATATCCAAAACTCCATAGGGCAATAGATGAGTGTTAAGCGGTGACTCCATATACTTCTTAGATATAGAGAAAGGTTGGGGCATCTCCAGAGGAGGAACTTCCTTTTTGAAAGAGTGTAGCCCAGAGTAGGATGGCTAGAGTACAGAATGAAGGGCAGAAGAAGAAGTCAGGAAAAGAAGGGCTACATCGCACTTTGAGTCTTCTGTTAGGGTGATAAGCTTGCTCATTGAAAACAAAACAAACAAACAAAAAACACATACAAACAAAAAAACAAAAATGAAAAGGAAAGAAAAGAAAAGAAAATGCCTGCTATCTTGCAATTAAGACTCTCTATTTTGAAGGAAGATGGTATGAAAAACTGCTTCAGGCTGTAGAGAACACCAAGAAAACTAATTTAGAGGGAGAACTTTAATCAGAAGGGAATTGTGGACTATGATGTTCAGATTTTGAGGTAAAGGAGAAGAAGTAAATTGTAGGTTTATGTTTTAAACATAATAGTGAATAAATTGGAAATTAAATGGGAAGAAAATGTGGCAAGTGTTAGAGATAAACAGCAAAGAGAGCGGAAAGGCTAACAGCTATAAAAAACACATACCAGAAGCTTATGAATTGGGTTCTTCTTTGATGTGCTATTTAGCTTCTGTTAATATAGCTGTGGATATTTTTCCCTTTAACAAGTAAAAGGTTTCCTCCTGTACACAGACTTGTTTTTCATCTAAGTGAGTTTAGCAAACATGCAAACCCTAGCCAAAAGTCATTGACAGTGGCTTGTTTGAGAAATCAATGATTAATTTAAACAAATAGATTGTTTAAGTGGACATTGAACTTTCATTGTACAAAACATGGGTGGGGGGGTGGTTAATGGTTTCAATTGATTTTCTGGGCTCTCTAAACACTTGTGGGCAACTCCTTTCCCCTCTCCCCTCGATCCAACAAGGCTCCCAGCTCAGGAAGTGTTGGCTTTTTCCTTGCAACAATTTAGTGCATTCACAAGTTTCATAAGGCTGAATTCTGGCCTATCAAATTATAAATGTTTTTCCTCCATTGTTAATCGATGCTTCACATTCTAGGTAAGACACAGGGCTTCCTTATGAGGTTGGCAGAACCCTGAGCCACAACCTGGGATAAAGGCAACTCTCCCTTTGCTTTTATCAGCCATCCTTCTACACCATCCCCAAAATATTTATTCTATGTTGACTTTATGGATAGAGATGGGCATTTTGTCCTCACACACAGCAGTACCATCTATAATCGGTTATATCATGTTTGTTCTCTACTTTTGCCTCCCTCTGGTAACATTTCACTTTAATGTGATAGTAGCATGGATCATGGTTTCAGGTGATGGCAGTTTGATTCGTTGTTATAAAGTTCATCATCAAAATTTTGCCTAATGATTTTCCTAGCTGTTGAAGGTCCTTACCTAGACCCATTATTTCATTGTGTTATAAAAGTTTTGATGTTAGTAACAAAATATTCTATTTCCTTTTTAGTGGGAGGTTTGTAGTCCTTTTACGTACCACATTTCTGTTGTTGATTTCCTTGTGATACTATATATAAGTGCTGGAGTCAATAGAGATTACTTGTACAGGGGCCCTTTTGCCTACTATAAAACCTTGAATTGCTATATAACTGCATTTTCCTGGGGTCCTAAACATTATCTTCAGGGATATAGACATTATCATCCTGTATTTAGAAAATTTATTTAATGAGCATGCACTACTTATAGACTAGGGGAAAAAAGTAGTTTTAGAAACTGGGTAACAGAAGCAGAGTATATCCAGTGCAAACTACTACTGGTAAATAATTAAATATGCATCCAGTATAAAATCTAAGGAGACCCTTTACTTATAATGATAGTTTGGGGACACATTGATGTATTTTATATGAATAACCTACTTAGTAGTACTGTTGTGATGAAAGATTTTTTTATTCTATATTAAAACAAATAAAAGAGATGGCCCTCAAGAGAAGTATGCTATAATTCTGGTGGCCGAAAATATGTTATAATGAAATATAACTATCCCTACTTCAATTATGATAAAGGTTTTTCAATAAATTTTTGACATTTTTGAAGGCCTGGTTTCTCATTAACATCGCTATAGAGCATTTGGAATTATTAATCCCCTGTGAGAGCTTTGTCTCTCACGGAGTATAGTGTCAACTTCCAAAACCGTATTGCTATTTTGCATATTCTTTTTAGAGGGCACATTTCACCTCGCTGGAATACTCACAGTGCGGACCTCTAAACAACACTGCTAGGGACCCGCAACTAAAATCTGCTGAGAACCCATGGACGGGTAATAATATGATCATATTGTTTTATGGGGGGCAGAAAATAAAGGGTGATTTCTAATACCCATGCTAATTTGACACAAGTGGGCATTCTTGACACCAGGTTTTCAAAAAAGGTGAAGTCCACATGTCAGATTATTTTCTGATAAATACAGATTAATAAATATCTACTGCAAAGAGTTAGTTTTGTAGTTTGCAATTTTAAGTACGTTATGTGTTTATTTCACAACCAGACAAATGTTTGTTGAAGTTCACTTACAATGAAATATAAGAATGGCCACGGCAGTATACATTGCCTGAAGTCAAACTGATTGATCCTAAATATTCCTTCATAGAATATGGAACTATATCATCTTTAAAAATTTCAAAGCTAGATGCCCCAGGATGGTGCATTATTTGAAATAGTGCTTTCTTGTTGTCATGACTGAAAAGTTCAGTGCAGTTCTGCAAATATTTACTTATTCATTTCTATGTGCAAAAAATTGGAAAGCATGAAGGAAACAAATTGGGACTTCATTAATAATAAATAAAAACACTTTGTCCTTTGTTACAAGTGACAAATTCAAACATGCACTGAGGATAAGCAAGCAAAGAAAAGCATGAAGCTGCATGAAGATAAGTGGTAACATTGGTGAAAAGGGTCATTGTGGCAACCTATGATTACCTGCTAGGAAGACATTGATCGTTTCCAATGGGCGAGATGGAGAGTGACAATTGTTTCTCAACTCTGGTGATTTTTGTATACAAACAAATTTGGCCTGCAACCCCAGTGTTCCAAGATCTAATTGTTCAGTGGTATGTAGATTCCTGTTTTTAGATAAATTATTGGCTCATTATTCTAGACAAACAAAATACTTTTTTAGAACCTCTGCACTAAACTCCTCGATACATGTGTGATAGTTACTTCATATTTTTTAACACACTGGTTTCTCCAATGACATTGGTAGAAAAAGGAAGCAAATGCCTATTGTTAATTCTTGCATAATTTAAATTGTATTTAAATGTAAACTTCTTTTGTAAGAAATGAAAATAGACAGTCTCTCTGACCGTCCCTTCTACCCCACATACTGGAGTCAGTGAGGTCTCTAGCACACTTGGGCTTGCATTCTTCCTCAAACCATTTTGGGTTTTATTAAGATGGTTTGGAATTTTACTTTCAGATTTTTATTTGCATTGCTATAAATATTTGCCTATTATATTTCAAAAAGTTAATTTTAACAACAACCTTAAATCCCAGAAAGTAATATCCAAACTCTCACAATCAAGTTGTGTTTTATATTTCTCTATTCTTTCCTGAATACCACAGCTTCCTCTTTATACATCCTTGCCTTTAAAAAATACAGTTCTTTCCTTTACCTAAAAGGAGGAAAATATTAATACCTTGAATTATTCAAACTCCAGTGAGCTCCAACAATCCTGGGCTTTCATTAGAGTTACTGGTTGAAAGGGCAATGCAAATCTGCAGCTCAAATAGTGTCATTTTGTTAACAATTATAACTTTTTTTTTTTCAGTTCTCTGTTTATATCTGATGTACTTTGGTCTTTTTCTCACTATTTGCCTAATTTGTGCCAGCAATGGGAGGTACTGAGAAATAATTCCAATTGCTGGACTTTTACTCACTTTTGAATTCGAGTTTAAATTTTCTCTCTGCAGAGTAAGAGCTTTCCACATGAAAAACGAACCCGTGAAAGGACTGGACGATTGAACATTCATTCTCTTCCCTGCTTTGCAATGAATATAAACTGACTCTGTTTCAGTTTATGCACCTACTCATTTTCTACTTTACAGAAGCTTTTATGCTAAGGAAATGTCTGAGGAACTTCTATCTCCTGGGAAGAAAAGTGTGTTATATGTCAAAGCTGCAATTGTTAAAAGACTGTAATATTTTCAAAGGCTGGGAATCAAGGTCAAATCAAAAGGCTAAGTCCCTTTACTTTTCTGCATATATTGTTTCCATTTCTCTTCTCTCTATTATAATCATGTCTATTTGCTAAAAGGTTATGCAAAATAAATTAGGCTTTTAGAGCACTGACAGCTCAGCCATAGAGAAATTCTTTCCTCTATTTTTTTTTTTTGCACTTTAAACGTGAACACCTGCTACACTTTTAATGAGCTTTAAATTATACTTTACACCCCTGTAACAAGAATGGATATTGCTCTTTAGCTATAATCAAAGAAAATATCAGGATGACTTGTTGCTAAGAGCAACCGCTTGTCAAAAAAAATGATACTTTCTTCAGTAACAATACAGATAGATAGGCCCAGGTTGATAGATGGAAAATATGATTTATACTACATTGAGAGTTATCAATCTTTTAAATTTTCTTGTCTTCTATGATTCAGGAGGAATTTGTCATTGCTCAGTGGCTGTGCCTGGATTATTTTCTTTTGTTCATATCTTTGTTCTTTCAGTCTCCTTGCTTGTTATAGGCCAAAGGATTAAAATGAAAAATTTCCTTTTGGCTTTTATGTTCTCTGACACTTAAAATGGATAGACTTTAAATAAGATTCCAAGACTTTAAATAAGAGTCCAAGAGCCTCTTGAAATACCAAATTATAATGATATATATTTATTTCTTGAATTCTATTTCCCCTATAATTTGATTCACTTTAAAATACTTAACCTTATTTAAATGATCTCTAGTCACTTTCCGTGTTTTTTTTTTAAAGAAGTTTAATATATGACAGAAAAGCAATCGTTAAAACTATAGCAATTTGGCTATGTTCTATCCTCACATGAGAGATCTTAGACTTCATGGACAACCAGATATTATTTATTTTCCACAATGGTATCAATTTAATGCCACCGACAGAAGAATGAGATGGTTGGGTGAAAGCGAAGACTACAGTGGGAGTAACTAAGAAACAGTGCAGTGGACGCAGAAAAGAGGCCGATGGAGGTTTTTCTCCAGTGTCCCCCACCCCCACCCCCAGTCAGGCACTGAGAGAGGCAGGATAGTATGCTAGAGGAATTACAGCTATGAACATCACCACCAAAGCGTGCAAAGCAGAAGTAGGGGCCTCTCTGTTGAGATGAATACCTACCCATTGCTTGCTTTCTGGTTGAGTCATACAGTGGAGATGTGTCCATAACACAGGCTGTTCCCTTAATAGTTACGTTTGGACTCATTGTTCTGTAGGTTTTCCCTCTATACTGAGAAGTAGGGCTGGTCTCCATGTGGCTGTTCTGTTATTCAAAATGCCTTTTTAAAATGATCTTGAAATGCAACAAAAAGGAAAATGAGGAGAAAACAATAGAATGGAACTGGAAAGATTATGAAAATGAAGAAAGATGAAGAGGAGAAAATAAAGAAACAAGACAGGAATATTTTAGCATTTTTCCCATGCCATTTTATTATCGCCATAAGGTTTGGAAAACAGTGCACTGCTAAATTGGCAAGATAGCTAACATAGTAAATTCCAGAACTTTAGGTTTCAAATTTTTCATTTTTATAGAAGTTTTTTAAAAATGTTTTTGAACTAAAATGAATAAAAATGCAATAAAAACCCTTTCTTCTTCATGTATTTCCTAAAATAATATACCTTTGCCTGTGAGCACATATTACGGTACTCTCCTTTTCAAAACAATAATTAAATCTCATTAAAAGTAGCAGAAGAAATGTACTCTTTTCTCTTATCACTGGTAACAAAAAACTTCAAAAAAATCTTTGGTTCCAAAGCCCCTCAGTATGCGAGCTATCTATTTATACTAATTACTCAAACTTTGTGAGACTGAAAACTAGAGACAGAATTCTCCTGAGGGAAAAAACAACAACCACAAACTGCATGTTACATGTGAGGTTTCCTAAAATTCATTGCTACAGAAAGAATATCATGTTTGGTATTTTAAGTCAGCTAATAGCAACGATGACTTTATAATAAAACAATAGTAATAATAGTATGTTTACAGAGATATTTCTGTGTTTAAATTGTCTCTAATTACATCATTAAGTATTAGAAAATGTCTTTTAAGCATCATTGTGTGTTTTCTCTGAAACTAACATGATAGAACACAAAATACTGGAACTAGTATTTGATTTTTCATGCGACTTTGAAAAAGCACAGAGATAAAATGTATTAAATCCAGTGAACATATTCTGCTATATTCTGTAAGATAATCACCAATTCAGGGAAGTTCTTATCATCTTATCTTACCTTGCTCCTTTTCATTATGTCTGTCTCCAGGTTCACACAGTGGTACTCAGTTTTCCCAAAGTGCTATAGCTGAAGTTCAGTCCATCTTTTCTTGTTTTTGGACATCAGAGTGATAGGTTCTCGGATCTTTGGACTCTGGAACTTACACCAGTGGCTCCCTGGTTCTCAGGCCTTTGGATTCAGAATGAGTGATACCACCAGCTTTTCTGGTTTTCCAGCTTTCATAAGGCGGATTATTGTGAGAATTCTTGGCCTCCATAATTATGTGAACCATTTTCTGTAATAAATTTCCATATATATATATATATATATATATATATATATGGAAATTTATATATATATATATGCATGTGTATATATACCTACACACACACACACACACACACACACACACATGGTCTGCCAGTTAAGTTTGTGAACTTGTTGCAGTGTTGTTGCTATCCTTTTTGATATCAGAGGGAGTATTCATTATGAATTTGTACCAACTGGACAAACAGTTAACTGAGTTTACTATTTGGAAGTGCTGAAAAGGCTGCGTGGAAAAAGTTAAATGACCTGAACTTTTTGCCAACAATTCATGGCTCTTGCATCCGGACAGTGTACCAGCTCAGACAGCACTGTCTGTGATGGAGTTTTTAGCTAGTAAACAAATCACTGTATTGGAACACCCTCCCTACTCACCTGATGTGGCCCCCAATGACTTCTTTCTTTACCCAAAGATAAAGGAAATATTGAAAGGAAGACATTTTGATGACATTCAGGACATCAAGTGTAGTACGATGACAGCTCTGATGGTCATTCCATAAAAAGAGTTCCAAAATTGCTTTGAAGGGTGGACTACATTTTGGCATGGATGCATAGCTTCCCAAAGGGAGTACCTTGAAGGTGACTGTAGTGATATTCAGCAATGAGGTGTGTAGCAGTTTTTCTAGGATGAGTTTGCCAACTTAATTGTCCAACCTCATATGTATACAAGTATATGTATCCTAAGGGTGCTGTTTCTCTTGAGAACCCTAATAAACATGCATGTAAATAGGTGCAGATGTTCTCTTAGTTTTGTTTATATTTTCCTTTAGAGATGGATCTGGAGTCAAGCAGAAAGGTTTATATGTTGTTTTTTTAGTGGTAGGAACAGAAATGAGTAAAGGCAATTGAGGAATCAATAAGTCAACCTAAGAATTTTAAAATACAAAATTTAAAAAATAGCTAAAAAGCCAGAATCCATTAAAAAGAACTAACCAAATGTGTATAAAATGCACTTATACTTTATTTTACATATTTCTATTTTTATGTAGGAGAATGTGTTTTTCTAATCATTCTCATTTGCCTGCTCATTGAGCTGTTCATTCATTTTAAGCTGCTCTGCATTTCCCTCTGCAAGAAATCCTGAGTGGGTAATTTTGATTAGTAGTTCTTTCTGCATGCACGTCTTTTTGTTCTTATTTTCAACTGTTAACAGTCTTTCTTTTTATTTGAATATGGCTCTTCATTTTATGCTTGTGGTTTAGACTAATGTCTTTGATGTGAGCCATTAATATAGAGGTTTGATCACTTCCCATTGACAAAGGTATGAAAATACATTCATTTATTCTTTTAACGACAGATGTTATACCGTAGGAATTGTGTAGGAGAAAATCAAGGTATGCCAGTGTCTTTGTTAAGTAAAAGCATCAAGTCACGTGAATTTCATCTTTGTGAAATAATAGTTGTTCCTGGAGATAACAGCATAAGAGACATTTAAAAATGAAGGTTTTGAAGAAAGTGATGAGTAAACAGCAAAGTCTCTTGCATGCAGTATGGCTCCACCATGGTCACATAGGGAAGACACAAACGCAGCCTGAACCTGCGTTTGTGGAACGCATCGCATAGTGGAACATGCGATGAGATAAGCAGTCTTGTGAGGAGCTGTCAGGCCAGTTCTTGTATCTCACAAGTGGCTGCTAGGAGGCATTTTGTCATCCATCTCCTTAATTCTGTCAGGCCTGAGACTTTCTATCTCACTCTCGTTTGGGTACAGCTCTAAACTATTAAAATGCTTGACTGTGGTTTAGAGTTGGCTCCCGAAAGACAGAGGCTCCCCTGTCTTGTTGTCTCTCATCTGGCTCCTTCTACAGAACTAGGCATGTGAGGAGCTGGCACCATTGGCTATGGTTTTGTTGTCTGTGAATGTAATAAACTTGCCAACTCCACTGGGGCTCTTTGTCTCCATTTCAGATGAATCTCCGTCAGTACTGCAAGCCAACCTGGCAGCTGCCAACAGGCTGCTGCGTGGGCATTGATTGACTGCTTGACTGGGACAGAGATTATAATTAATAATAATCTACTAACATGTGTAGATTGTAGGACCCTCCCTGTTGCTTGACTTATATTACTCTTTAGTTTTTTTTCGTGTGATTTTTCTCTGTGTATTTCTTCCTTTCCTCAAACACATAATGTTTTGTTTTGCTAGATTGAAGTTTCTTTATTTATCGGCTTTCCATCTATGAACATGTACACACGCAGGGATAGTTCCCAAAAGGTAACCACAGTATGACTACAAATGTTAAAAACAAATCCATGCAATAAAAAGAGGAACTAAAACACATTCTTTTTTTTTACAGGGGAATGGGGTGGTGTTCTCTGCAATTATTCCTCCATCCTCTTCTAATATTCTAAATATCTTTTCCCTTTTTATTTATACTAGAAAATAATCAGCTATTATTTGTCTTCTCTTTACAATAAGTAAACCGATTCCATTCTGAAGCTTATCACTGTGCTTTTAATCTTCATTCTCTGCCTCTAAGAGCAATTTAATTTTTAGTCTTGTATTTTTTTTTTTTTTCTTTTTGGTATTTCCTTCTTGTTCTTTTTGTACAACATTTAATCATGATCAGGGGTCATTTATCATTATATTAAAAAAACAACAAGAATAAAACAACATTATCAAACTAGAAAATCACTGGGCTTGCATCCAATGTCTGTCTTTTCTTTCATTACCAAATTTCTCAAAGAGTTAAAGGTAGCCAACAATCACTGCTCCTACGTCTTTACTTCCCACTCATTTCTCAACCCACCATAATCCGGTATGTCCTCTGTGAACTCTACTGAAATAGTGAATAAGGCCACAAATGACTCATCACAGATTTCTCAGCCCTTTTTAGTACATGAACTTGTAACAACTTATGATAACTACAACACATAATCTAGATTTTCTTCTAACTGTATGTCTACAGTTTCTAAGTATCCTCTTTAGCATCTTCTCCTTTAACTTTCCCTAAATACAGGTCATTGTTGATTTCTTTACTTGAATCTATTTGTTTTAAAATAATTTCCCTTCCTTAAAGAGCTCTAGAGTCCCAATTTTAATAATTACATATATGTGCTTGATTATCAAATTTTATTTTTAGCCCATATATTCTCCTGAGCTACAGTTTCAGATATTTATAGAAAATTTTTATTGAGTACCTTAGTAGCCCCTTAAAATGAATATATCCAAACATTGCACAGCACCTTCAATGTCCATATGCCTCTCTTATGTATTCCTTATCTCTACATTAAATATGTCTATTAGGCTGGTGCAAAAGTAATTGCAGTTTAAAACATTGAAAATAACTGTAAAAACCGCAATTACTTTTGCACCAACCTAATACTATTCCAAACCTTCTAAAACCATCACTCAAGCCATTTCTACTCTCAGTCACCAACTGTTTGCCTATCCATTTGACAAGTTCTCTCTATTTAACTTGTTCAGAGTCCCTTGAAGCAATCTCATCTTTTTGTTCCTCAGTTACTGTCTTAATTTAGGCCCTTGTTGCAAATCTTAAAATAGACCCTTTATTGACCAGCTTATTGCCAATATCTCCTCCTCCCATAAGTCTTACATACTTTTGAAATGCCAGATGCCACCTTCTTCCTCTTTCCTGGGCAAGCTCAATTCTGCTTTGGTGTTTACTGTCCTTTGTCCTGGTAACAATAACTCTCTGTAGTCTTTTCAGGTTCATCATGATCAGTCCAAGTCGGTCGTGTTTGTTTTATTTCCCTCAATATGATTGTTTTTGTCATGGCCTGTGACAAATTGGACTTGATGGGAAGTCTGTAGTCTTCTGGGAAAAGTTTTTCTTATGGATTAAAAGAGATTCAAGGTTGAAAGTGTCCCTGTTTTAAATGGGCCATCAGCTTTCTGCATGTGGAGCTTAGAACTGGCCACCTGTCATTCAGGAAGGGCGATGCCATCAGCACGTGGGGGTGATGAAGCAGATTGATGGAAAGTCTCTGGTCTTTAATGAAATGACTGAGCGATTGATTCTGCTAACCTCTAACCACACTGTCTCTAGTAACTCTTATAGAATATAATAGACCACTTACATTTAAAGCCTTTATACATTAGGTAAGTTAATTTACATGGGGCTGTTATTCAGAGCTAAAAGCTTATCTGTTGCAACTCAAGTCACTTTACTTTATTGCTCTAATTTTTCTCTGTTCCCTACAGGATAAATTATAACAACCAGAGCATTTCATTTAAACATCTGTATGGACTGGCTGCAGCATACCTTTCCCGTTTTGTCTTCCCAAACTACTCTTCACAACTTTTATGATCCATCCAAAATAATCTATTAATTCACTGTTCTCGAACATACTTTAGAATTTTTCTCTCATTTGCCTTGCGACATTTTCCCTCCCTCTTGTGATAGCTTCCTCCACCTTCAAACCTTGTGTTTCTATTGACATCATTATGATCTTCTTAGGTTAAGTTCAAAACCCACAATA